>NW_028274815.1:40437592-40647592 GCF_037043125.1 Eumetopias jubatus
TGTTTTTATTTTTTTTAAAGATTTTATTTATTTGATAGAGACACAGCGAGAGAGGGAACACAAGCAGGAGTGGGAGAGGGAGAAGCAGGCTTCCCGCTGAGCAGGGAGCCCGTTGTGGGGTTTGATCCCAGGACCCTGGGATCAAGACCTGAGCCGAAGGCAGACGCTTAACGACTGAGCCTCCCAGGCGCCCAGGACCCAAGTATTTTGTTATTTAAAAACCCTTTAATATGCTTCCCAATGTTTTTCTGTTGTAAGAAAATCTCACACACATCCTCAATACTGAGGAGAGAGTAAGAATCAGAGAAGTAGGGCTTCTGGGTGGCGCCGTCGGTTAAGCGACCAGCTCCTGATTTTGGTTCAGGTTGTGATCTCAGAATGTGATATCGGCCTTGAAATCGAACCCCAAGTCAGGCTTCACGCTCAGCAGGGAGTCTGCTCAAGATTCTCTCTCCCACTCCCCTTCACCCCCATCCCCGCTGGCGCGCATGCCCGCGCTCTCTCTCTCTTTTAAAAGAAGGATCACAGAGAAATTTTTTACCAAATTAATTCAGAAATGTGATTCTGCTCTGGCTAAAGGATGTGAACTGGTAAATGAATCTGTTTCTGAAAGAAAATTCTCTCCACCTCCCTCAAATAAATATTTGGCTAACATTACAGGATATTGGCTTGGCAGGAGTGTGTGTGTAGGGAAGTGAATAGAATTGTTAAGCTCGACCTGGTGTCCACGTGAGTAGGCAGGAGAATAGAGAAGTGTCCAAAGCATGCAGAGTTTGGGGGCCATGCCTAAGGGTTTATATTTTATTTAACAGTAATGAAAAGCCAAAAGAGGTTTAAGTAGAGGAAAGATATAATCAAGTTGTGAAAATTTTTTTTTAAGATTTTATTTCTTTATTTGACAGAGACAGCGCGAGAGTGGGAACACAAGCAGGGGGAGGGGGAGAGGGAGAAGGAGGCTTCCTGCTGAGCAGAGCAGGGAGCCCGATGGAGGGCTGGATCCCAGGACCCTGGGATCATGACCTGAGCCAAAGGCAGATGCTTAATGACTGAGCCACCCAGGTGCCCCAAGTTGTGAATTTTTGAAGATTAATCTGGTTGTAGGTTGAAGAATCTACTCTTGGAGTGGAGAGAGAAGAGTGGATTTAGGAGTAAATCAGCAGACTGTTTCAGTTCTAGTAGGACTAACGCAAGGACAATGAGAATGGAAGGAAAAGTGAGTAGACTCAAGATAAATTTGGGAGGTAATACCAGCAGGCCTTGGAGAGGGACTGGATATGGGGGCAAGGGGTGATGGTGAGGAAGGTGTGGCGAGTCAGACTTTGTGGGGATAGGGCATAGAAAATGAATTTGCTTCTGGTGGTATAAGATGCCTATAAGACAGTCAGATGAAGCAGTTAGAGAGGTAGTTGGAAATGTGAGCACAGCATTCAAAGGTAAATATGGAAACCATTTTCCTAATTAAATATTGTTCAAAAAACATGACTGTTAACGGGTTCATAAAAACATTTATAAGGGGTACCCGGGTGGCTCAGTCAGTTGGGCATCCAACTCCTGGTTTCTACTCAGGTCATGATCTCAGGGTCCTGGGATCAAGCTCTGCCTTGGGCTCCACACTCAGCTGGGAGTCTGCTGGAGATTGTCTCCCTTTCCCTCTCCCTCTGCTCCTCCCCCTGCTCTCTCTCTCTCTCTCTCAAATAAGTAAATAAAAATTTAAAAATAATAATAAATGAATTTATCATAAATTTTGTCACAGTTCCCTTATTACTGGAGATCTGGATTGTTTTCAGTTTTCTACTGGTAGTAACTATTATTATCAGGTACTGGCTAGGTGCATTTTAAGATGAGGGAGACCCTCAAAAAGATTAAGTAACTTGCTTAAGGCCGTGCTGTTGTCTTACCCAACATTTAATAGCAGTGAGTATTCATCATCTGCCAATTTGGTAGGAGAAAAAGTCCCTAACTGTTATTCTTTAATGTTTATTGCATAAGTAGTTTACATGACCTTGGGCAATTTACCTAACTGTGTTAAGTATTAATTTCTTCATTATGAAATGGGAATAAAAGTGTTGAGAATTAGATAATTCATATGGAGTATTTAACCTAGTATCTAGCATATAATTAAGACTTCCCAAAGTTATTATTATTATAATTATATGTTCATTATACAAAAATTTTAAAAATAAGGATAAGCCAAAGTAAGAAAATAAAAATATCTTGTAGTCCAGAGCTATTGTCATGAATATTTTGCTGGTTTTTCCTTTTTTATGGGTGTCTATGTACACATGATAGATTATTAACTGAAAATAAAGCAAGTTACAAAACCATACATACAACTGTTCCCTACAGGTCCTCTTTGTAGTTTCAGTGCTACAACTAGTCATGTCACTTGTCTTCTGGGACACGTTTTCCACTGTTTCTTTACTCAACATCCTTTGAGGGCTTTCAGTTGTCATAGAACTGAGTCTTTCTATGAGGAAAGTGAAATCAACAGACTGAAATATAGCACGGAGTTGAAGTAAGATAAGGAGTTAGATATTTCAGTAGAGTGTTGAGGGCAAAACCTGTATGCAGTGGGATAAGTAGGGAACGGAAGGTAAGTAGTAACTACCCTTTTCTGGAAGTTTGCATGTGAAACAGAGGGTTTCAAGTTATGTAAGAGGATTGAACTTTTTTGTTGACTGAGGGGAAGAACTCATTAGACAAAGTGACCGAGATTACAAGGTACAGAGATGAACAAGGTCAGAGTTGAAGGGTTGGGTCTAGGGTGCAGCAGAGCAATTGACTTTGGATTGAACCACAGGTTGACTTTGAGACCTGTGGACATGCAGTTAAAATAGTTAGAGGGTGAGTAGAGATTTAGGTGGGGATGTGGGAGATCAAAATCTCAGCCTCAAGTTTCTTGATATTCTAAGAGGCAAGGCAGTCTTCAAGAGTGGGAAGGTGGGGACTGAGTCATCGGGGGTTTGAGAATGGTGACATGGAGTTGTTGAGGGGATTTGGAGAGGAGCTGACAAAGGTCAAGTGTAATAACCAGTGAGTGGCACAGAAGGTCTGGCTGATGTTCGGCATCACAAATCAATTGTGGCACCTAGTTGATTGTGTGGTTCTTTAGGCAGAGCGTCTAACTGGAATAGGATTAGAGAAGGCAGATTTCAGCACTAACCCCTAACTCACACCAATTTTGGTTTAAGGGAGTGGTAGCAAGGATCTTTAATAAATCTTAAATTTTCCTTGCAACCCTTCATGATAAAAACACTTAAACTAGGAAAAGAAGGGAACTTTCTCAACCTGAAAGAGGGCATCATACCAAAATCTCACAACTAACATTATACTTAGTGGTAAAAGACTGGAAGCTTTCCCTCTAAGATTAGGAACAGACGGTGATGTCTGCTCTTACCATTTCAACTCTGTACTGGGAGTAGCCAGGATAATTTGGCAAGAAAATGAAATAAAAAGTATCCAGATTGGAAAGGAAGAAGTAAAACTATATTTGCAAATGATGTGATCTTGCATATAAAAATCCTGAGGATTTTCTAAAAATTTATTTTATTTATTTATTTTTTAAAGATTTTATTTATTTATTTGACAGAGACACAGCGAGAGAGGGAACAAAAGCAGGGAGAGTAGGAGAGGGAGAAGCAGGCTTCCCACTGAGCGGGAAGCCCGATGCGGGACTTGATCTCAGGACCCTGGGATCTTGACCTGAGCCGAAGGCAGATGCCTAATGACTGAGCCACCCAGGCGCCCCTCTAGAAATTTATTAAAACAAGTTCAGCAATGGCGCACCTGACTGGCGCAGTTGGTAGAGCATGCAACTCTTGATCTCAGGGTCATGAGTTCAAGCCCCATGTTGGACATGAGCCTACTTTAAAATAAACACACACACACAAGATCAGCAACGTTATAAGATGTGAGATCAATATACAAAAATCAATTTCTATACATTTGCAATACACAATCTAGAAATTGAAATTATTTAAGAAACAATTCCATTTACTATCAAAAAGAACAAAAGAGGGGCGCCTGGGTGGCTCGGTGGGTTAAGCATCTGCTTTCAGCATAGGTCATGATCTCAGGGTCCTGAAATCGAGCCCCGCATCAGGCTTCCTGCTCAGTGAGGAGTCTGCTTCTCCCTCCGCCGCCCAGCTCGTGCTCTCTCTCTCTCTCTCTCTCAAATAAATAAATAAATAAATAAGTAAATAAATCAATCTTTAAAAAAAAATAAAGAGGCAGGGGCACCTGGCTGGCTTAGTCAGTAGAGCATGCAACTCTTGATCTCGGGGTTGTGAGTTCAAGCCCCATGGTGGGCATAGAGCTTACATTAAAAAAAAAAAAAAGTAATATTTTTTTAAAAAACAGTGCAAAACTTATACTCTGAAAACTATAAAACATTATTGAAAGAAACTAAAGACCTACATAAATGGAAAGACATTCCATATTCATGGATTGGAAAATTTAATTTTATTAAGATGACTATGCTCCCCAAATTGATCTACCAACACAATCTCTATTAAAATCTCAGCTGACTTCTTTGCAGAAAGTGACAAGCTGATTCTAAAATTCATGGAAATGCAAGAGACCTAAAAGAGCCAAAACAGGCTTGGAAAAGAGCAAAGTTGGAGGACTCACCCTTCTTAACTTTTTTTTTTAATGTAAGCTCTATCCTCCATGTGGGTCTTGAACTCACGACCCCGAGTTCCAGAGTCACATGGTCTACTGACTGAGCTGGCCAGGTGCCCCAATACTTCCCAACTTTATTTATTTTTTTTTAAGATTTTATTTATTTATTTGAGAGAAAGAGAATGAGAGATAGAGAGCACGAGAGGGAAGAGGGTCAGAGGGAGAAGCAGACTCCCTGCTGAGCAGGGAGCCCGATGTGGGACTTGATCCCGGGACTCCAGGATCATGACCTGAGCCGAAGGCAGTCGCTCAACCAACTGAGCCACCCAGGCGCCCCAATACTTCCCAACTTTAAAACTTACTACAAAGCTATAGTAATTAGGATGGTGTGGTATTGGCATAAAGACATATAGATTAATTGAGTCGAATTCAAAGTCCAGAAATAAGCCTCTACATTTATGGTCAGCTGATTTCAATGAGGGTCCTAAGACAGTTCACTGGGGGAAAGAATAGTCTTTTCAGCAGATAGAACAGTCTGGGACAACTGTCTAATAAGCATATGAAGAGATGCTCAACATCACTGGGATTAGGTAGATACAAATCAAAATCACACTGAGATACCGCTTCACACCTACTGGGATCGCTATAATAAACAGACAAAACAGAAAAAAATGTGTTGGTGAGGATGTGGAGAAATTGGATCCTCACACGTTGCTGGTTGAAATGTAAAATGGTGCAGCTGCTATGGAAAACAGTTTGGTAATTCGTCAGAAAGTAAAAACACAGAATTATCATATGACCCAGCAATTCTACTCCTAGGTATATATCCCAAAGAATTGAACACAGGGACTCAAACATTATACTTACATGTGATGTTCAAGGGAGTATTCTCAATAGCCTAAAGGTAGAAACAACCCATGTATTCATCAATAGATGAGTGGATAAGCAAAATGTGGTTTATATAAACAATGGATTAGATTATTCTGTTATAAAAGGGAATGCAATTCTGACACATGCTACAATGTAGATGAACCTTGACAGCATTATACTAAGTGAAATAAGCCAGACGCAAAAGGACAAATACTGTATGATTCCACTTATATGAGGTACCCAGAATAGGCAAATTCATAAAGAGAAAGTAGATTAGAGGTTCCTAAGTCTTTGGGGAAGGGGGAATGGGGAGTTAACGTTTAACAGGTAGTTTGTGTTTGGGATGATGAAAGCGTTCTGGAAATTGACAGTGGTTATGGTTGCATGATGTTGTGAATGTACTTAATACCACTAGGTTGTCCATTTAAAAATAGTTAAAATGGTGAATTTTATATTATACATACATTTTACCACAATAAAAAAAAGCTGTGTCTGAGTGGGGTAAAAAAACCTGGCAAGTACTCGTAAAAATGGCAAGCGAAGACAGAAGTAGTTTATCAAGTCTTTAAAAAAAAAGAGGAATGAAATGCTAATCCATGCTAGAATGTGGACAATGCTGGAGAACAGTGGGCAAAGGCAGGCACAAAAGGGCAGTTTAGGATTCCACTTACACGGACTACTTGGAATAGGCAAATTCATGGAATGAGCAAGTGGATGAGAGGTCACGTGGGGCTGGGGGGAGGGGTAATGACTCAGTGGTCATATAGATTCTGTTCAAGGGGATGAAAAGTTTTGGAAATAGTGGTGGTGGTGATACAACATTGTGAATGGAATGAGTGCCAGTGACTTGTACATTTACAAATAGTTAAAATGGCAAATTTATGTCACATATATTTTACCATCAAAAATAAAGGAGGGGCACCTGGGTTGGCTCAGTGGGTTAAGCGTCCGACCCTTGGTTTTGGCTCAGGTCTTGATCTCAGGGTCGTGAGATGGAAACCCACGTGGGGCTCTGCCCTAGGTGTGGGAGCCTGCTGAAGATTCTCTCTCCCATTGGGGTGCCTGGGTGGCTCAGATGGTTGAGTGTCTGCCTTCAGCTCAGGTCATGATACCAGGGTCCTGGGATCAAGCCCCATATCGGGCTCCTGGCTGAGCGGGGAGCCTGCTTCTCCCTCTCCCCCTGCTCATGCTCTCTCTCTCTATCTCTGTGTCTCAAGTGAATAAAATCTTAAAAAAAAAAAAAAAAGATTCTCCTTCTCCCTCTGCACCCACCCCCACCCCTCCATCTCCCCTCCAAAAATAAATAAGTAAAAAATAAAAAAGGGAACGAAGTACTGATACATGCTACAGCGTGGATGAACCTTGAAAATAGCAGGTTGACAGAAGTCAGTGAGAAAGGACCATATGTGGGGCACCTGCCTGGCTCAGTCAGTAAAGCCTGTGAGCCTGATCGCAGGGTCATGAGTTCAAGCCCCATGCTGGGCGGGGAGCCTACTAAAAGCAAAAAAAAAAAAACCCAACACACCCATGCACACACACAAATACCAGATGCTGTATCATCCCATTTATTATTTTTTTAAAAGTTTTATTTTTTTAAGTCATCCCTACATCCAACGTGGGGCTTGAACTCACCACGCAGAGGTCAGGAGTTGCATGCTCTTCCGACTGAGTCAGCCAGGCAGTCCCTATATGACCCCATTTAAATGACGTGTCCAGGATAGACAAATCCAGAGACAGAAAATAGATTAGTTGTTGCCTGGGACTGCAGGGTGTGAAGGCAAGAAATGGGGGTGACTTCTAAAGGGTCTGGGGTTCCTTTTCAAGGTGATGAAAATGTTCTAAAATTGACTATGATGATGGATACACAACTTGAACATACGAAAACTACTGAATTGTACACTTTAAATGGGTAAATTGCATGTTATGTGAATTATAGCTCAGTAAGGCTGTTATAAAAGAAATTGCAGTGCTAGGTACCATGCAAAACAACCAAAGGATGCCCCTTACATCTTGGCAATTATAAGAAAACAAACAAAAAAAATAAAGATTTCTCTCTTTGGATCTCAGTTATCGATACTGACGGGTCTCTGTACATTTGAGGCTGGAAGTTGGGTTGAATTTTTCTGTCAGGCATGTTTTCGTATTCTCCCCTCCAACCCCCTGCAAAAATCTAGCACAGGGCTTGCTATGAAGATGGGGGCTTGATTCAAACAAAAGGATTGAAATACTCAGAAAAGGTCTTGCAACTGCAATTTTATTTTCTTTTGTGAAAATAAACAACTGGAAGTTTAAATTGCTCCAAAAAACCCCATAAAAACGAAAAGAAATACACACAGAAGAAGCATGTGAGGTGATAGGGGGAGGGAGGAGGGCGTTTAGACCTTTGGCAGATTGTGCTAGCACTGACCCAGGGGACAAGAGCAAGGCCTTGGGGCCAGGTCCCATCTGCCACTCTGGGACGGTGAGGGGAGGTCTTGACTGGTGAGGGGGTGGCACAGAGACTTCTTCACCGAGAAAGTGGCGGGCACCTTGAATCCCTTTCAATGTGGGGAAGGACCATTTCAGAGGACCTCTTTGCCCACCCAGAGCTGAAGGCTGTTGCGTTAGGGCCCACTGAGGGAAAGGGGACGCTGGTGAAGACAAATCAGGCAAAGGTGGCTTCTCATGGGATGACAGTCTTACACTGGGCAGAGGACGAAGATGAAGGCAGTTGAGCGAAGGAGAAAAACTTGGCGAGGTCGAAGGGAATGTCCAGGAATGGGATCTAGAGGAAGAGGTAACAGGCTAGAAGTCCAGCCGTGGCCGACATGCGGACCAGGAAGGGGAGGGTGGCACGTGGGAGTGCTGAGAAGCGGGAGCAGGGCAGAGAGGGAAAGAGGTAGAGAGGAAGGGGTCTTCTGCCCAGGTCCATCCACCACTGCACGTACAGGAAGAAGAAGAAGAACACACTACTTTTCAGTTCTCTTTCTTTTAAAGATTTTTTTTTTGTTGTTTTGTTTTGTTTTTTAAAAAAGCCTTAAGATCAGCTACTGGTTACATCTACAAAACGTAAAGTGCTGTTGCTACCAGTCACTTTACAGAACAGTCCAGAGTGGTCAAATATTGACCAATAAAGTTTCCTTTTTTTTTTTTCTTTTTTCTTCTGAATCCTTACTACTCGACGAGTCACTTGACAGCCTGCATAGGTCAGGGGGCAGCTCAGTGGGCAGACTTGGTGACCAAGGAAAGAGGCTGGGCCTGGAGGACTGGGAGGGCCTGGTGGGCGTGGAGCGCGGCCGGGAAGGAGGGGGGAGAAGTCAGCAGAGCTGTGGGCAGGGACCCGAGGGGGAGTGGCCGGGAGAGGAGCGGGGGCTGGCTGCCCATCTGGCCGGAGGAGGTGGCTGTCGCCTTGGCTGACAGGAAGGCAGCCGAGTGTAAAGCCAGCTGGGCCCGGCTCTCCGGCTTGGTGGTGAGGGAGAGGGGCTGGGCTTGCTCCGAGTGCGTCGCCGCGGGGGCAGCCGGGGACGCCAAGGCTGCGGAGGGGGTGGCCGGGGAGTCCAGCATGCTGCCGTGGGAAGAGGCAGGGCTGTCACAGGACTTCTCAGGGGGCAGGTACTGAACACATGGCTTCTTGCTTTTGGAGGCCAGAGCACCTACGGGGACAAAACACAAGAAAGACTGAGCAGCTAGTACTGCAGGTGAGGAGGAACACAAGAAACACCTACTGGGAGGGAAGGGCGGGGGGCCCGAAATCCAGGCTTTCAGGAGGAGGAAGCCGCACTGGGGGACACCTAGAGCGTGGAGAAGGGGCAATGCCAAAATGCCAAAGACCTATTCGGTATCTGATAGGAGGGAAAAAAACTAAGGCTATCACATCATCCCCTTCCCTGCCTAAATCTCAGCATTTTTGGAGACGGATCTCCATTCGATTTGCTTTGAAATCTCTGGCTTACGGTGCAATCAGAGATGCATAGCACCTGCGAAGCGGTGAGGTGTATAACGGAGTGCGCAGCACATACATACTCTACTCATCTGTACTCCTACGTAAATAAATGTACAAATCATATCGATGATGGAGAGGGAGAGGGGGGGAGAGGGAGAGGGAGGGAGGGAGAGAGAGAGAGAGAGAGAGAGAGAGAGAGAGAGAGAGAGAGAAGGAGAGAGAGAAAAGAGATTAAAAGCACTTTAGCTGGTACCAGCAGTTCTATACTTGTCCAGAGTGAGCACAAGATGAGAGGTCACCATGCTAGGTGTGATTCCGGTGTGAAAAGACACAGTACATAATTTTGGCACAAAGTGACCCCGAAACCAAGCGAAGTATTTCTTTGGGTGTTCAACCGACCCAACCTTGGAGGAACACCTGCTTCTATTTGGTTCACGAATAGGTGGCATGTCCATCTCTCACGTGCCCCCTTCCTCAGGGAATTTCCAAGATAATTGCAGATACCATTCATTTTTGCCTGGCACATCGATTTTTAGAACCCTCAAATAAGATGCAACTCAACTAGTTGAGTTGAAAAGTGCCTAGGTTTTGAAGTGGGAAAGTGGTGGCATCAAATCCTGCCTCCGCCATTTAACAGGCAGAGTGACTGGGAAGATCCACCCTCTCTGAGGCTCTTAATTCATCATCTCTAAAAGGGGGTAATAATAACACCCACCCGAGTATGCAAGAGGCTCCCATGTGGCAGAGGCCCTGAGAATGGTAGCTGCGACCCAGCAGCGCTGTCACTGTACCCTACAGAGAGCCCGGAACGATGCACGACAGGTTACCACCAGGGCGGCCGTTAGAAGAGCCGGTGCCCTCCTAAGGACTCACCCTCCGCCTCTTGGACTTGCTGCTGGGACTGTGTCTGTGACAGCTGCTTTTCTCTCTTCCTCTTCTTTTTCTTACCCTGAAAATTATGGCCACAGAGAGGGTAACCAAGGGGCAGCATAACTGGCTTTTCGGGGGAACTCCCAGACACGAAGTGGGGGAGCCCAGGACATGGCCCATACTGCCCCGACCCCTCCCTGGGGGAGGGAGCTGGCGGTGGAAGGGAGTCGCTCAGGTCACGCAGCCACAGAAGCCTCTGAGGCAGAATGAGCCTTGCTGGAAGGTGCCCTCCCGTCCCCACTCTATTCTTCCCTCCAACCCGGGGTCCTGGCCTTCTTGGAAGGCCTCATCCCTTCAGTGCCCTCGGGCTTATTTTTCCATTTCCCTCCCTGGAACAGTGTGGTTCTTGATCTCTTCTGAGGGGACTCAGGCCCCACCGAAAATCTAAGACAGCTCTGAAGCCTCCTACCAGAAATAAAAAGCAAATGAGAACAGACATACAAAAACCTGTCTAGTTTCGAAGAGTTATTAGCAATGCCAGCGGGGTTCACACATCGCCCTCTGAGCCCCAGGTTCGGAGCCCTTGGCCAGCAACACCCCCACCACCAGAGCCCGGACACAGCTCGTGCTGCGTCCTGAATTATGGAATCAAGGGCTGAGTCCACTTCAAATGAGAGGGCTACAAATTCACATCGGTCCTTAGGACACCAAAGCCATGTCCTTGTTGATCTCCTGAGAACGGAGGTGCCTCCCTTATTCCCGGAGAAATACAGCCTCCTCTGGGCCCTAAGAGGCCTCCGTAAGCGGAGCCACCTCCTGCTCCCGGGGGGCTGCTCTCCGGGCCCGACGGGCCACTCACGTAGTTGTCCCGGGCTGACCAGGTCGGGTAGAGCTGGGAGTGAAGCTGCCGCTCCTTCCGGGCCAGTTCGTAGTACTTGGCCTGTTCTTCTCGGGACAGGTTGTGCCACTGCGGAGAGAGGTCAGAGGTGACAGGGAGCGAGGAGTGCAGGGGAAGCCGCCCCGCGTGGCCCGGGCCAAGAGCGGGCCTTACCTTTCTTCCCAGGATTTGGTTAATGGCCGCACTTTCCTTCAGGGTGCACTCAGCCACCACCTTGGCCCTCATCTCCTTCATATACAACATGAAGGCATTCAGAGGCTTCTTCACGTGGGGTTTCTTTTCTTCCTCCTTTTTCACCGTGACGGGTGATTTCCTGGGAAGTCACAAAGCTGTCGGTTAGTGTGTGTCGGTGGCCACCCGGCCCGCGACCCCTGGCCCTCACTGAGGCCAAGGGCCGCCTGCCCCCGGCGAGCGGACAGGAGCTGCTCGGGCGCTCGGTGGGTCAAGCAGCTCGCAGCACCTGAGCATCCCCCACGAGTGGTTCCCAGCCTTGGAATGACCTCAGGCCGTGTTCTATGAGGAACTGGTTCCCTGAGGAAGGGGCAGAGGGTGGTGGGGAGGGGCGTTGGCGACAGGTGACAGGGAGGGGGCGAGGCACTTTGGGCAGAAGCAAGAGGGGGGTCTCCTGTGCCAGGGGGCGCTGACTTGGGGGCTTTCCTGCTGGCTTTATGGCTCAGCTGACAAAGCCCTGGCCTTGGTGACAGTGTGACCTGGCGAAAATCCTCCCTTCAGGGCTCACATTTTTCCTGTGTATGGGGGAGGGGGAAGGAAGCCAAAAGCACTCCAGGGTTCTCTTTCCGCCTCTAAATCCCGTCCAACTTCCCTGACTGCGCGCAAAGAGGACTCTCAGAGAGCATGGGAGCAACCCCCAAGAGAGAAGAGGCTGCGGCGGAGGGAGGCTGCTGGCTGCCCTGCTAAAGGCCACCAGGGGAGAAAAGTAAATGGCGTTTTGCTGCTCAGAGACTGGCCACCCCACACCCAGGCCGCCTGATACTCACGCGCTCACGGCCGGGCTGAGGCTGGGGGGCGCCGGCTCCTGCTTGACGATGGGGGGGACGATGGCGGGGTGGGGGATCCCTGAGGTGGGCAGACCAGGATGGGCCGGAGCCACCATGTGAGGAGAGAACCGGCTGGAAACCAGGCTGTGTACCAGGTGGGAAACAAGGGACGACAGAGGGGTTCGGGCTGACTGCTTGTCACCCAGCAGAGGACGTGGTGACCGCCTGCCCTGGTGGCAGAGCTGGGCCAACACCTCTGCCAAGGCAGCCTTTGAGGACGGACCGGGAGCGCGTTCACGGACCCGCGACAGATCCAGGTTCGGCGGACACCCAACAAACCTCCCTTCCCGCACAAAGGCACAGGGCTCCTCTAGCTGATGCTGGAAGCAGGTAGGATGAAAAACAAACGCAAAAGAAGGTGGAGCAGGCCAGAGGCCAGGGCGCTCAATGGGGAAATAAGGGCTATGGGTTGCACTTCCTTTGTCACCAGAGGTGCCACTGTCACGTAGATCTGGCCTCTGAGACAGAAGCCCCCTTTACTGTTCCCTCTCCTGACATCATTTCAGGAAAAACTCATCTTCTCCCAGTCTCTGGCTTCAGTGCCACAAAGCCTAGCACGTGGGGGGGACGTGGGGGGAGGCTAAGGGCTAGGGCCTTGAAATTCTTCCCTTAGAGAGATGGGAAAGGAGTGAGCCGAGTCTGTGGTCTCCATTCCGACCACGGGGCACGAGGAGGTCCCTTAGCAAAGAGGGGTGGGGAGGAAAGGTGAGCCCGTGCCTCCTAGTTTAGGGCCAGAGAAAGCTTTCTGAATGGTCAGAAATGGCAAGGACACTCGTCGAGGGCCACTCTCTACAAGGCCACGTCACGCTCACAGACCCAGTCCCGGGACTCACCTGGACATTGAGGCGTTCATGGCGAGGGCAGGGTAGGGGTGCCGGAAACCACCAGGAGGGAGGGAGTACATCGGCTGTCCTTGCCTAGAAGGGCCAGGAGCAAGGACATCTGGTCAGCACGCTGGCTATGGTGGGACTGTTCAGGACAGGGAAGGAGAGGGGGCTGGGAAAAAAGCATAATAAAGGGCAGGAAGGAGGAAGTAAGAGTAAGAGCCGTGGGCTTTGGGGAGAGGACCCCACTGTGGCGGGTGGGGGTGCTGCTGCAGGTACAGGAGGCAGAGGGCGGCCGAAGGAAGGAAGGTGGTGAGTTTCCTTACTGTGGGACGAGCCAGCCGAGGGGATGGGGGATTTGTCCGACAGCTCCAGGAGACAGTGGGTAATATGGAGACAGCTCAGATGGGTGAGGGGGCCGGGGGATTCCTGCTTCAAAGAGACACGTGTCAGTCTCTTCCTTGGCCCTACCACAGCACCTGGAACTAACACCAAACCGGAAGTCCCTTGCCCTATGTCCCCAGGCGTGCCGGAGCTTGGAAGGACTTTCTTTCAGTGTCCTGGCCCTGTCACCTCCCCAGCTCTGCTGGGGTCAGGGACATTTTTGGGGAAGGCAGGACTGACACGGCTTCTCTCTGGCTACCTGGGTCCCACCTCTGTCATCAGGAGTAATTTCCAGCTGCTTATATAGGAGTCATCCAAGAAAGGGACCGGAAATCCTGGACTGAGAGACCCAAGATATCCCCCAGAGTCACCTGCTAACTCCTCCTCCTCTAGAAAACCTACCCCATTCGTGGAGAAGTGAACTTTGCATTTCTAGTCCACATTTGTCCTCCTCATTGTCTGTAACTTACAGTAACTGTGATTTCTCTTTAAATAGGGGCTCCAAAAATGCTTTGAGCCATGACCACTCTGGGAATTTGATGAGGCTATGTCTCCCTGGGATGGACAGTTCTGGTGAACAAGTTAAAAAAAATAAATAAAAGCCAGCTCAACCTTAGTGCTTTATAGCTATACTTAGAAGTCAGGTCAGACTGGCTACTTTTGAAAATGTTCAGTATAAGGCAAAGGTCTTGGTTAAGGGAGGCACAGAGACAGCCCACAGCTGGGCTAGACTTCAAGGACAATGCAGAAGATTTCCCCCCCACGTCCAGCTCATTCCACCCCCAAAGTATTAAGAGATTCTCACTGTGGAGCCAGGCCCTGTGCATTGCCTCATATAATTTCCTTTTATCCTCACAATGCCTCTATGATGTGAAAGGGACACAGGAAACACAGATGAAAAATCTGAAAAGGCTAACGTTAGTGGGCAAGGTTATGGGCTCTTGGGAGTTGGAGACATGACCTGAGGCCAGGGCTGCCTGATTCCAGGGCCGTGATGTTCCCTGAGAAGACAAGCCTGGCCCACTGGAGCTCTGCATGGGGGCCAGCAGAGTTGGATGACTCACCTGTCTTTGGATCGATCTCTGGGGAGAGGTGCGTGGGAGGGGAGCCAGGGGAGAAGTGGTCGTTGCTGTAGGTGATGAGGGGCGTCAACGGGTGCATGTGATGCGGGGGCTGAACAACAGGAACTTTATTAGACTGAAAGACAGAGAGAAAAAGACTAGACACAGTTGCCAAGGAGACAGAGTCCAACCTGCTGTTATACACTGTGTTCAATACATGCCAGGTATTTTCCACGCAACAGCCCATCCAGCCCTCAGACAGCCCTGGAGAGAAAGGAGCAGTCTACACTTCAGGGAAAGAACCAACAGAATTAGAGGAGGGATTACACCCACCCTCCAAAATCCCCTCTTCAAAACAACATACATTCACTTCATGTATGCTGGGCGGTGCTAAATGCTCCAGGCTATTGAATTATCAACTGTGCTCTGTGTAATCTCAGTGAGGTTTAAAAGGTTCAACGCACCCTTTCCAAATAGATTTCATAGAAATAGTAGCTCACAAGTTCAAGTCTGAGACTGGGAACAGACCAGTGGGGAATTGTCCTCGTCAGACCTCATGGAACCAGCTGTCATGTTCAGGCTTTTCAGACACAACCCAAGAGCACTTAAAACAGGTCTCTCTGTAGCACTTCAAACACTGCTACCTAATTACCATACTTCCTTTAAAACACCAGCAAATGTAAGAAGTACAATTATTCTACAGAACTATTAAGAAGAAAAAAAAACACTGGCATGCCATTGACGCACCCTGATTTCAGGTATGAAAATGGGAAAAACCTGTGTGTCCTACAATTGGTGAACTGGATTAAATTGTTTTAATCTCATCTGACTTAACAATAAGGAGTTTTATTATAAAAACAACTACAATTTTTAAAAAAGATTTTATGTATTTGAGAGAGAGGGAGAGCTAGTGCACAGGCAGAGGGGGAAGGGCAGAAGGAGAGGGAGAAGCTGACTCCTGGCTGAGCAGGGAGCCTGACGAGGATTTGATCCCAGGACCCTGGGATCATGACCTGAGCTGAAGGCAGACGCTTAACTGGCTGAGCCACCCAGGTGCCCCAAAAGAGCTATAATTTATTGAGCACCCCACTATAAGCACAGCGCTAGGCAATACATCTGCTCCTTATTATAACTTAGCAAATTAGCTATGATTATCCCCATTTGCGGGATGAGAAAACTGAGCTCAGAAAGATTAAGTGGCTTAGCTCAAAACACAGAGCTAATAAATGGCAGAACTGGATTCATACCAGCCCTTTGCGGCTCTAACAAACCAGAGGGTTTTCTCTGGTAATACCTGCGTCCCCAAGAGCCCAATCAAAACATACCTGTCAGAGAGAAAGAACTGACATACAATTTTTTTTTTGCATAATAAGGTAAATGAGTTACAAGTGGAGAAGAGATTTGCTTTACAAAGAGATCTGCAAGATGGATAATGATTTGGAGGCAGCCCAAGGGCTAGAATTCCAAACTGCTGTCTTCCCATTTGAATTTTTCATTTCATAGATTCTGGGAACGTTTTTGTCCTTTCTCATGGTGCCCATTTGTTGTTCATAATGCAAACTCCGATCTGTACATTTATGTATCCGTGCTGACGGTATTCTTGCTCTACTTCCAGTAGGTTAAGCAGAGACAAGAGGCAGGGTACTGGAGCAAGGTCCCCAACCAGGACGCCAGCTCCCAGACCCGCAGATAGGAGGCAGAGAATTCAGACTGTTCATAACCGTAACCACTAGGTGGCGCCGGCACATGACCAGGCGCTGCAGAACCCGACTGAAACAACCTCCTCTCACCTCCCAACCACCGTGGGCTCCTTCGACATTGCCTACAAACTCTAAAATTATTTTTCCCGTTTCCTTGCTGACTTTCGAAGGTGTCTCCATGTACACGAACATATAGCGCAAATAAGAGTATAGAAATTATTTTAAGGTCAGATTTCTTGGAACCTAATGTATCTAAATGATGCATTTGGGTTTCCTGGAAACAGCTTTGTCTAAAGGATGGTTTTTAGTATTATAAAAGCAACAGAATTATTATTAAAGTGATAATAAACGATAAAAGAATTACACAGAATGATTACAATTTTTTTTAAAGATTTTATTTATTTGGGGGCGCCTGGGTGGCTCATTGTCTGCCTTCGGCTCGGGTCATGGTCCCAGAGTTCTGGGATCTGGGATCGAGCCCTGCCTCGGGCTCCTTGCTCAGCAGGAAGCCTGCTTCTCCCTCTCCCTCTCCCACTCCCCCTGCTTGTGTTCCCTCTCTCGCTGTCTCTCTCTCCGTCAAATAAATAAACAAAATAAAGTAAAAAGATTTTTTTTTATTTTTTATATGTGAGAGAGAGTGTGTGTGAGTGGAGAAAGGAGAGGGAGAGGGAGAAACAGACTCTGTGCTGAGCGCAGAGCCCAATGCAGGGCTCGATCTCATGACCCTGAGATCATGACCTGAGCCGAAATCAAGAGTCAGATGCTTAACCAACTGAGCCACCCAGGAACCCCCAGAATGATTACAATTTTTAAAAAAATATATAAAGCTCTATGTTAAAAAAAAAAGGCTAGTTGCTAAAAAAAAAAAAAAAAAAAAAGGACTAGAAGCACACCAAAATGTAAACAGTAGGCATGTTTGAGTGGTGGAACTATGGGTAATTTTGTTTTTCTTGTTTCTATTTCTGTGTTTTCCAACTTTAATTATTGTCTATATTAAAAAGTATACTTATGGTGAATACAGAAGAAAGAAATACAAACTGTATTATACAGCATTTAGAAAACACAATCAGGGGCACCTGGGTGGCTCAGTCAGTTGAGTGATAAGACTCTTGGTTTTGGCTCAGGTCATGATCTCCTTCCTGGTGGTGGGACTGAGCGGGGCGTCAGACTCTGTCCTCCATGCGGTCTGCTTGAGATTCTTTCCCTCTCCCTCTCCCTCCCTCTCTGTTCTTGCCCTTGCTCATGCTCTCCCTCTCTCTCTCAAATAAATAAATAAAACCTTTAAAAAAAGAGAGAAAAGAAAACATAAAATCACACTAGCCTAACCCACATTTTGGTGTATCTCCATTCATTTCTACTTCTTCTAGATCTGGCTTTTTACTTATCGACTTACATTGTTTATAGCCATCTTTTATTAAATTAATGTTTTCAGCTTTTTTTTAAACATTTTTTTTAAGTTTACTTGAGAGAGAGCGAGTGAGAGAGAGCACAGAGGGAGAAGGAGGGCTGGATGAGGGGCTTGATGACAGGACCCCGGGATCATGACCTGATCCGAAGGCAGATGCTTAACCGACTGAGCCACCCAGGCACCCCCATTTTTTAGCTTTACTGAGGTATAACTGACAAATAAAAGTGTAATATATTTGAAGTGTACAATGTGATTCTTTAATGTATGTATGTATACCCATCTAAACATACTTCCTAGCATTATGAAACCCTGACTGCCCATGTGCTGTTGAGTCTGGCCCCATCAGAAGCTGGTACACAGCACTGAATACGTAGCAAAGGACAAGGCAGGGAAATGTGAGTTACATTAAAAAGTGTAAGTATTCTCACTTAAACGCTCTGTGAATTATTCTTGGTTCCCATTAGGTGGCATCACTGTCTAGAAAATGGACTGGGAGGTGGTGGGTTCACAGAAAGAGAAAGGAGGGTAAATCCTTCCTAAGTCAGTCTGGGAAGAGGCAGCCTCTGGGACCGATAATAGAGAACTGCTCTCTTTGGAGCTGACCCAGGGAAGGCTCTCCTTGGAGGCTACCGTTCCAGTAAAGGTTTCCGCTCTTTTCTCTCCTCAGCTACCCTCAGGAGCAGGATGTCTACAGCATACACTCAGGCCAAGGGTAGG
This sequence comes from Eumetopias jubatus, assembly GCF_037043125.1. Classification (NCBI taxonomy): domain Eukaryota; kingdom Metazoa; phylum Chordata; class Mammalia; order Carnivora; family Otariidae; genus Eumetopias; species Eumetopias jubatus. Next base: position 40,455,925 of record NW_028274815.1, read on the forward strand.
AATGCTGGGAACCAGTCTACACCTCTCAGTGGAAAACCCCAGCACAAACAATGTGTACAGGCGAAGGTACAGCGTTCACTCAGCACTGTAGCCGAGGCCAGATTTACCTGGAGAGCATCTCAGAGCCATCTCGGGCCTGAATCCTTCCGCAGTCACACAGACCAAACCCTTTTCCAGTTCAAGTGCTTCTCAAACATTTTAGTCTGTTTCTAGAGGTGGTGCAAGCCAAACTTCTTCTTTAAATTCCTTGTCCCCGGGGAAACAATGCCTTGTCTCCCACCATTCAGGACTTAAATTCAAGGTCAAAGAAAAGCTAGCACCACACAGCTCCAACATAGACAGAGAAACCACCTCTCCACAAGGCCCCTCTCGTCCATCCCTCTCCTGCTTGTATCAGGAACTTGCTGGAGGCCTCCACAGAGCCTCCTGGCTCACACTATTCTTTTCTTTCCGATCCTGACTTCAGAGATCAGAAGGATAAGGTTTTGTAGATCTGGCAAAGATGAGCCTTCACTTTGTGGTACCACTCACAAGCAGCCACAGACTCACCAACAGACTGCCCAGGGAAGATACTGAGAGTCCTCGGGGTTGCTGACTGTATCTGATTTTATACATTTAAGAAATCTGTTCTACCTACATCCATTTGCTGTTTACTGCTGGAGGCGACCTTCTCTGTGGAGGCCAGAAGGGGACCTGTTTCCCCCAAGGCAAGGCTCTCTGCTGAGAATATTCAACAGCCCAAGAAGGAGGGTTTCCAAGGACTTGCTGGCTCTGGCCACAATGTTCAGTGTTACCCCTTCTATCTGTGACAGATGATTAGTTAGGCTGGGGGTGGGGGGAGGGATCTCCAATTTTTTTTGGTCATATAACTTAATAAAGTATCAGTTCTGCTGTGTTTTGTTTGCTGGCTGGTGGTTTGTGCTCTCTAGTAATATTTTCAATTTAAGGATACTGCAGGAATCTTTTGAAGCTACTTGTACATTTCCTTATGGGTTATGTTAGTTAAAAGTAATGTATAAATCCGCATAGCTGGGCTCAGGTGAACTGCAGTACGCTGAAAACCAGCAAGTAGGTGAAATCCCTGCCGTCGATCCCCTCACATTCCATAGAGTAAAGATGAACTTCTTCCTAATGATTTTAGATTAAGACATAAGGGACAGTGTTTTCACTCCCACCCCCTACCCTCAATGGAACATCCTGTGTCTGCACAGCTTTTTGGAGATAACCAACTGGAATCACTGCTCAAGCCTGGACAGAGAACAATTTTCTTTGCATATGTCCCACGGCAGGTCCTAGGAGATCCTTCCTTAAGCTCCTTCCACAATTCTTTCCTATCCTTATACATCAGCACATCACTTAAATAAATATTTCCTCTACCTAATGAGAGCTCATCAAGTGTTGGAAGAGAAATACCTTGTTCTCTCAGGTCTTCTCTTTGTTTCCCTCATTGGCCACAGTCTCTGGACTCCTCACTATTTTCTGACCATCTGTCTCTAAATTACCCTCATGTCTTTCTTAAAATTAGTAAAATATTCCAGAGAGAGATGACCGGTTGGTAGTACAGAAAATAAGATTGAAAGATTTATATTTGGTAGAACTAGGGCCATATAGGAACCTAATTTAAGTTGGTGGGACCTCATTTCTCTCTCTCTCTCTCTCTCTCTCTCTGTATGTACACACACACACTCTCTCTCTCTCTCTCTCTCTCTCTCTAACAAATACTACTTGAAAGGCAAAACATACACTCTTGACCATTCTGTCATCGTATCTTATTAAAGAAAGGAAGTCTGAATGTATGTTTCCTATACAGAATTTTCCTCTGCTGAAAGAAATGGAAATCCACACTTTTATTTATTGGATAAATGTTTGTGGAGACTGTCTACACAGCAGGCACTTGAGTTGGGCAGCCAAAGGGTTGGAGGCTGATCGAGCAGAGATGGAAAGAATCTTGGGCCTCTGATCACATGGATGAACTGCTGAACTAGTTGGTCCTACAGAAAACACCAATCACAGCAATAGGAGCAACCAGATGAATTCCCTTCTTGTTTCACCACGGTGGGGTGGGGAGGAACAGGTATTTATTTTGTTGTACCTATTATATGCCTGGTACTGCTCCAGGTCTTGCGAATGCACTAGAGACTCGTCTATTTAGACACAAACACCGATTCTCAGGGTACCTATGTTCTAATTGGAGAGATGGACAATAAGCAAAATTAAAAAATAATGTCTTAGATATTGAGAAATGCTAAGGAGAAACACTAAGTCAGGGCAAGGGTTTGAACAGGGAAAGCCTTGAGGAGAAAATGACTTTTGAATAAACACCGGAAGGAAGTGGGGGGCAGGGCCTGCGGACAGGTTGGGGAAGAGCGTTTTGGCAGAAGGAACAGCAGCGTGGTGGCTGTGAGATGCTTAGCATGTCTGAGGAGCCACAAGGACGCCAGTGGACTGGAGCAGAGAAGAAAATGATGGGACGGTCTCTACTACCGTATTAAATGCTTTCTGAGCTCCTCATAGGTGGCAAGCCACAGAAGCCGTAAAGACAAAGCCAGGCAACGGGTGAGAGAGAATGTTTAGGGAACTGGAATGTGTTTCGGGTCCTTCTAAGGAGGGCCATATTTTTGAGGTCCTTGCAAATAGGGTCCACGTAAAATTCTTGGGATAAATCTTTCCTCATCAAAACTCTCTCTGTCCCAGTGTTTGCGAGCATCATGAATGGCAAAAGAAAACCCTGACGTTACCTTTACTTTTGTTTCTTTGACACTGGCCCCCCCCTTTTTTTTCCCTGCATAAATGCTTGTAGGAAAAAACGCTTAAACGCTCACAATTCAAATTCAAATCGTTGTCCGGATGCACATAGGTGAATGCCAATTTTCATTTCCCTTCTAGAATTCAGGTGAACTCTTCCAATCTATAAATTCAAGTGTGTGTTTTTAAAGCCCAGTTTCACTTCTATTTATTGCCTTTTATCGTTTTCGTTGGCTTGGTCTCTTTGTCAAGAACACTATTTGTCGACTGGTTTTTTTTAGTGCCTCTCTATCCATTGCCATCTTTTCTGTGAGGGTCATCAATGCATGGATTGGACTTGCCACCATGTCCATTCTGCTCTACAGTAAGATTCATGAGCGGGAAGAGAGGAGGAAGAATTCCCCAAAGCTAAATGCTCAGTAGCAGAAACTAACAAGTTTGATGAAAAAAAAGGACACTTACGTGGCTTCAAAGCCTCTCCCCACAGAGAGCGCTTATTAGTTACAAGCAAGAGAGAGAGCAATGTCACAGTGGATACACATGGCAGACACCACCTTAACTGAATGATTGAAGCTGACATCCCCGCTATGGGGACGAATGGACACGACATCAGTGCAGTAGGGTTCTTGCCAAAAACACATGACCGGAGTCCAACCACGAGGAAACAAACAAACCCAAACGGAGGGACAGTCTACAAAATAGCTGATCTGTGCGTCCCAAAAAATGTCAAAGTCGGGAAAGACAAAGGCTGAGGAACCCTGGTACAGCAAGGGAGACAAGGGACATGGCAAGTAAATGCCACATGTGATCTTGGATTGAGCTCTGGCCAGGGAGAAGCACATGGCCGTAATGGACCCTATTAGGGACATTTGCCCAAATCTGAATATATATTGTGGGTTAGAGAGGAATATGAAATGTTCATGTCTTGATTTTGATAACTGTCCTGTGGTCATTGTAAGACAGTATCTTTGTTCTTAGGAAATACATCCAAAGTATTCAAGGGTAAAGGGGTACAATGTCTCCAACTTACTCTCAAATTGTTTTTTAAAAAAAAATCCACACATATATGTGGATGTATACACACACACAGAGAGAGAGAGAGAGAGAGAGAGAGAGAGAGAAAGAGAGAGGGGCAAAGCATAGGGCAAAATTTCCGAATCTGGATAAAGAGCATATAGGAGTTCCTTGTATTATTCTTGTAATTTTTCTGCAAGTTTAAAAATTATGTCAAAATAAAAAGTTAATACTGTGTAGTAAGAAGTGAAATCTGTATTGGAGGCAGACCAGAGCAGCAACAGGCTATGGGATGAGTTTTGAAGTGCTTTGGGTCCGCAGCAGGTGTACTGTTGCAAAGATGGAGAAACTATGTGCAATTTTATTTTTATTTTTTTTTAAAGATTTTATTTATTTATTCATGAGAGACAGAGAGAGAGAGAGAGAAGCAGAGGGAGAAGCAGGCTCCCCGCTGAGCAGGGAGCCCGATGCGGGGCTCGATCCCAGGACGCTGGGATCATGACCTGAGCTGAAGGCAGACGCTTAACCATCTGAGCCACCCAGGCGCCCCTATGTGCAATTTTAAAAGGGACATCGTGATAAATGTTTTAAGTTGAGAACTGGCATGCTCAGCAAAGCCAGATTTCTTGGCTCAAAGGCAGAGCAGCAAGGCGGCCCTTCTTCAGAAGGAGGGCTTCCAGGCACTGGCCTGGCAAGGGGACCTTGGACACGAGGCTCGGTAAGCTGTTTCTGAGAGTGGCCCGATGTTTAATGGCAAAACGGGGTGTTTACTATTTAAAGGAAGCATTTTGGTCATCTTCTAGAAAGCACCTGATAGGTGCATGCACAAACACACAAACACAGAAGAGAATGAAGTGCTGTATCACAAAACGTGTGTAGGTTGCGGGATTATAGGTCTTTTTCTGGGCACTTTGGCATCTTCCCAAGTGTTCTACATACCACAAGTCTTACCTTCATGGTTTCAAAAAAGACTTAAAAAAAATAAAGTCCCATATGAGAAGAGGGAATGGAGCAAGGGGGGGGGGGGCTTATAGGCTGTATTACCTTTCCCCTGATGAGTTATTCTTCCATTCATCCACAGGGGTTCCGCTATCACCTACCCTGTGCTAGGCATTCTAACAGGTGCGGGGTAAAAGAACGTGAGCAGAGCAGACGTGATTCCTGTCTTTGAGTTGGTTATGTTCTAGAAGTGCATCTATTTGTTTTGTGTGGCTGGGCACAGTACTCCAGGGAGAGAGGAGGCAAAGACGGGGGCCAGGCACATGGGGGCTGCAGAGAGGGGTCTGGATAACAGTCTACATGCAAGGAGATCACAGTGATCAGATATTACAAGTCGTTACATATAAAATATCACAGCTATTCCATTTTTAGAGCTTGTTTTTAAAGCATAAAATCCAAGTAGTAATAACACTTAACTCCATCCCCACCCTGGCCCGGTTATGGCTTGTTTATACACATTTCCTTGACAGGCAGCTTTGACATGACTCACTAAATCTCTGCCAAGTATGCAGGCTGTTTCCTTCATTTGCCCTTCTCTCAGGGCAAACCTCATCTTAAAATATTTTGCTTGTGATTCTAAATGAAACCTCCTAATTGAGTGTTTTCAAATTTCTAATAAAAACGCCAGTGTCCAGACCTCCACAACTACCTCCAGAAACCTCCAAGTCCTGCTTACAGCTCCAGCCTCGAGAAGCTAGCACCTAGTAAACTGGGATCGTCTCTAGCTCCTTCTTCCTGAAGTTCACCTCTGACTTACAATTAGGGCAATGATTCTCCATTCTACCCCTTAGAATCTCCAGGGGAGCTTAAAAAACTAAGATAGCAATTCCACCCCAGACCTATTAAATCATATCCTTGGCAGAGTAGATGTGAGATTCTATAGGCTCATTATCTATTACCTTTTCGATCTGTCCACTTGAGCTGGCCCCTAATGCAGGCCCTCATCACCCCTCAGTCTGCTAATTAAATAGTACTTTAATCACTCTTTCCTTGTCTTAAAAAGAGCAGCAGTGGTGATGGCAGCAACAGCAGTGAGCTGACCATCACTGAGGGCTTACCTCGTGCTAGGCACAATTCTAAAATCATCACAACGCATGGGCTCATTTGCACACAATTCTTGAGGTCAAGTTCTCTTCTGGTTCCCATTTTATAGACAAGGAAACCAAAGCAACGTGAGATGAAGTAACTCGGCTAATGCTGCACCAATAGGAAGGGGCAAGGCTGGAGTTCAAACCCACGGTGTTTACACCCTCCGACACATAGATGGTGCTCCCCGGCTGTGTCAGGCTTTGCTCCTACACACACGTGTGTCTCAGAATCAGAATGAGATGCTCCGACGTGAAAACTGAGAATGGAGGCTTCTCCGTATCTGTAGCATTGCAAGGTAACGGTAAGTTTCCCCCAATACATGTTTCTTAAGCTTTTGAGGCGTGTTTCTGCCTTTTTTTTTTTTAAGATTTTTATTTATTTGCGAGAAAGAGAGAGCACGAGCAGAGGGGAGGGGCAGAGGAAGACAGAGAAGCAGGCTTCCCGCTGAGCAGGGAGCCCGATGCAGGACTAGATCCCAGGACCCTGAGATCATGACCTGAGCCGAAGGCAGACGCTTAACAACTGAGCCACCCAGGTGCCCCTGTGCTGTTTTTTTGTTTTTTTTTTTTAAGATTTTAAGTAATCTCTACACCCAATGTGGGGCTTGAACTTACGACCCCAAGATCAGGAGTCACATACTCCACTGACTGAGCCAGCCAGATGCCCCTTTGTTTTTCTATATTAGAATACATAGTGTGATAATCCACAATTTACTAGAAAATGAGCCATTTTGTTATCTACAGTGCAATGTGTCAACTGTTCAAGCTTCTCCACTCTGACAAAGTAAGGAGCCCCTGCTCCACCACCACACTGAATTAGCGTCTGCGGAGCACATACCTGCGATGGATGAATGTTTGCTTGGCTGTTGGAGCTACAGGCACGGAACCTTGTTGAGCGTTTAGGGATTTCATATATCTTTATGTCACTCACTAAATGAGAATGGGTACCTTAATTTATTTAAGGAAAAGAGTCTAGAAAGAGAACGGAAGCTTAGAGAGGGTAAAGAACTGTTCGTATCTCTGAGTAGAGGCTCCTGGAGGAGTGAAAGGAGGAGTCCAGGAAGCAGAGGGCTGTAAAAACTGACAGATGCTACCTGCGCTGAGCAACAGCAGGGGCACTGCTTGGACTCGGGCATGAGATGGCAGTTGCTGAGCTAAGCCAGGTGGCAGGAGATCAGCAGAACAAAGGATGCGGTGGTGGAGGTGGGAGTCGGGCTCTTGTGGGAGAAGCTGGTGGTGAACACCCACAAGCAAAATAAGATAATGCTCGCAGGAGGAGGAGGGCTGGACACAGGGTTTTTTTATTTTATTTTTCAGAGATGGATGGCTCTGGGCAACAGAAAGGATGGGAAGCTCAATGAGTACCCGTGCTAGTTTGAAAGGGAACGCACTTCCTCTAAAAGTAGATGGAGATGTTAGACAATGTGCAGAGACAGTATGTGGAGGGAGGAGCGGAGGGAGGGCCCTGCGTCTCGGGGTCCGCTGGAGTGGGCTGAGGGGTGCCGCAGGATGGGTGGGGGGTGAGCAAAGGCTTGAAACTTGTAGAGAGACAGCTGTGCCGGGAGGAGACAAGCCAGGTTTGTGGCAAGGGTGGATGAGGGGTGCCATGTTCGCCACCGCGACTGACCACTAGAGGGCATTGGGACCTTGTGTTCGGCCATCCCAAATGGGACTCTGGGGGACCAGAGATACCACCCTAGCCTATTCCTGGGGCTGCTCAGGCCTTGGTGCGTGGCCACAGAGCCTCTCAGGGGCAGCCCGCACCAGACAGCTCACTGTTCCCAACACAGTTGCTGGTCTCTTCCTAGAGATGGTGGAAACAGCTCTCCCCACTTGTCTCCCCAGTGGACGGCGGGGACCATCACCTGAGAACTACACGTGCTATACTTCTAAACATCCAAGGGCTCTGCCTCTGTAAGCTGTTCACATGATTACTGCAAATCATATGGGCTCACCGAGCCTTTATTTATCTTCTACTTATATCTTCTTTCTCCTCAACTAGACTCTAAGCTTTTAATGAAAAAGGGCTGTCAGGGTATCTTAAAATGTTCTGAATGAGATGAAATAATATGTCTGGGATTTACTTTGTTTATCTATTTTTTTTTAAAGATTTTACTTATTTGACAGAGAGAGACACAGCGAGAGAGGGAACACAAGCAGGGAGAGTGGGAGAGGGAGAAGCAGGCTTCCCGCCGAGCAGGAAGCCCGATGCAGGGCTCGATCCCAGGACTCTGGGATGATGACCTGAGTTGAAGGCAGACACTTAACGACTGAGCCACCTAGGCGCCCCTGGGATTTACTTTAAAACAACCCAGTGTTGTACGAGGGGGAGTGTGGGTAAAGGGCACAGGTGAAATTTTCCATAACAATGTTTTATTTATTTTTAAAAAAGATTTTTCCTTTATTTATTTGACAGAGAGAGAGCGCGCGTGCACACAAGCAGGGGGAGTGGCAGAGGGAGAGGGAGAGGGAGAAGTAGACGCCCCGCTGAGCAGGGAGCCCGACATGGGGCTCAATCCCAGGACCCTGGGATGATGACCTGAGCCGAAGGCAGACGCTTAACTGACTGAGCCACCCAGGCACCCATAACAATGTTTTAAACAACACCCTGTTTCCCCAGGTCTCCTTGTCTGTAAAAGGCGTAGGTCATGCCAGTGGGTTTCCTTCTAGCTGCACCCTCTGTGATTCTGAGGCTCGCTGTGTAGTGCATAACACCAGTTGGCTTGCGGGGTTGTGTGGGTCTTAAGGCTAGGGATGCCCAAGCTCCTAAGAAAAAGTCCTGGAAGGCAATATCCCAGGACCGTCTCTTCTGGATGTCAGTCCCCTGCAAGGCCCAGGGAGGCAAGACCTGCTTGGACCCCATTGCTCCCCCACTCCCAGGACCATCCCGATCTTCCTTTGGGGCCTGAGCTGCCACAGGGCTTGGCAAGAAGGCCTCCACGGCCCTGCTGGGGTTCTTGTTCGCATGTGTTTTAATTAATTCTTTTCTATAAATCCTGTATGAAAGAGCCTCTTCAACTGTAATCACCTGCAGCTATGAGAAGTGGCAAGGCAGAAGGAGCTCCAGCAGAGGGAAAGGACAGCACCGCTTCCCGGGTGGCCCGGGAGGAGGGGGCGGTGGGAAAGACCAGGGTTGCCAGGCAGGGCGGGGCCGGTATTTCTAATCACACACCACCCATCCCAGGTGGTTGGTGCACGTGTGCTGAGGTGGGAGGGGCAGAAGAGCACACAAGTAACCCCACTACACCCCTGACCGCTCTGCCTTCCACCCGAGGCACACACACTGGAAGCACTACTGCCAGGCCCCATCGGCTTCGGGAAGGCGGAGGGGACGCAATGCCATGGGCTAAGGTGGCAGTGTCCCTCCGGCACTTGAAGGGGAAACAGACTTACCAAGTGTGCTGGGGATGGTGACCTGGTGTCCTTGACTGTGGCGCTGGAGGGGACATCGAGGAGGGGCCACTTCATCTGCAGGTACTGCACAGGGGACAGAAAATACAAGGCAGCTGGTTAGAGGTCTCGCGAGCACCCCCAAGTGAGCAGAGGAGGAGCTCTGCAGTTAGGGTACTGTTGGTTCACTGCACCTGCACGAGCTCCTCCCTAGTCGGCGTCCATGCGATCATCTCCAGGGAGAGCACGTGCTTATAGTCACCCCTACCACCACCAGCGCCCCCCAGTCATTTTGTGGGGGACTCGCACAACAGCACAACCAGCCAAAGTGTCCAAAGAACCGATCACTGAGGGTCAAGTTCTGCCTGCTCTAGTCATGGGACAAGCAGGGCTCATCAAGGGACCAAGGGCTCCCAGATGGTGATCTTGCCCCCTTCATCCCCATGGCTTATAGCATCACACACAATACTCCCTAGGACATGGCCTCCAGGAGTATGTGGGGAGTGAATGAATAAAAACCATCTGCCTGACACTTGAAGGGTCATGGGTAATATCTGTCCATACTCAACAACGCTGATTTAACTTCTAGTTATAGCGTTTCTTAACCCTGAGAAGATTATCTAGTACCTTACCCTGTACTAATCCAAACCCAGTAGTAAACCCTCTACACACACACACACACGTGCGTACACACTTTCTTTAAACTAAAAGCCTCTCCTCAACCCTGGCACGGCAGTCTTTGGCGAGGGCCCGGGAGAGGATGAGTGGGGAGGAGGGGAGAGGCCCTGGGTGAGCTCACCTGGGTTCCAGAGTCAAATGCTCATGGGTTCAGGGTCTCACTCTGCCAGGCTGTGCAACCCTGGACAAGTGTCTTAACAACTCTGAGTCTCAGTTTCTTCATCTGTAAGGCAAGGCTAGGTCCATAATTTTGCCGGTTGTTAGAAGGATTAGGGACAAATGTCAAGTACAGAACACAACCCTTCCCACGTGGGAGACATGTGATAAACAGCAGCTATCATTTCCATAAGCAAACCATTAGTCTTTGCCAGGGGCAAAAGCACACATGTTGTCTTGGTGTCAACACTGATACGGTGCTTCTGGGCAATGGACCAGCTATGCAGTCTCTTTACAGAATTCTTGAGGTTACTCTGAAAGTTACACCTCCAATAAGAAATGCTGGCTCCAGGAAGAGTTTCATAGAGAGACAGAAATAAGTCTCTGAGTTTTCCCTTGCTCTGGTCATTCAATTCCAGGGAAAAAGAAATCGTGATTTGGCCTTGAGCTAAGTGCCCAGAATTGGAAAAGTAGAACGGGTGGTGCCCCTCGGCTCTTCATCACCTACAAACATGGACTGAGAGGGCAGGGTCTGGGCTTTCAAAACAATGTCTACAGGCAGGGATAATAACCCTAGGACACATTTAAGGAGGGCAGTGGCCACACAGACAGCAGGTGTATGGGCCAAGCAGGCCTGTCTACAGGAGGCTTGGGAAGTCGGAACGAAAGAGGGGATTTGAGGGGCCCTACAAAGAAGGACTGTCTCCACTCCAGGCCCTCTGGTACCTGCCCCCTCCTCCCTCCCTGCTGCCATACTATCATTCTGCCCCTGCGTTCTGCTGACCCTTCCCACCCCCACCCATTTCTTTCCCTACCCAGAGCCTATACTTTCTAGATGAACTAACTGGGATTTCAATGCCTTTGGCAAATTAAAAGGACTGGACAAATATTGGAATCATTAGTTAAAATTCATTTCCTCAGTGAATAACATTTGTGCCATGCGGGCAGTTTCCAAAGCATTTTTTTTCTTCTTTTTTCTTTTCTTTCTTCCAAGATTTTATTTATTTATTTGAGAGAGAGAGCACACGTGCGCACGAGCGGGGTGAGGGTTGGTGAGGAGCAGAGGGAGAGGCAGAAGCAGTCTCCCTGCTGAGTGGGAAGACCGTCATCGATCCCAGGACGCTGAGATCATGATCTGAGCCGAAGGCAGACGCTTAACCGAATGAGCCACCCAGGCGCCCCTCAAAGCATTTTCCACACGTCAACTGGTTTCATCTTCACAACAACCCTGCCGTTGTAAGTAGAGGTGACTGTCCCAAATTTTCGGAGGCGCTAATGGAGGTAAACACAGGGTGAGTGATTAGCCCGAGTTTATGAAGGGAGCTGCAGATGAGGTCCCTTGACTTCAAACCCTACACTGTTCACTACAACGCTAGTCATAACACTTTCCATAACATCACCTTCTTGAAACCCCACCCCTACCCCAGCCTGGATTTTTCTCTCTTCCCTTTCTGTCTCACACAGGGCTGGCCACCTCAAAGCTGAATGAATATTTACACATCAATGTTCTCCCATAGAGATGTTTCCCTAGCACTAACACCCTGAGCATTTCTGTTTATTTCCTGGAGGTGAGCTACAATCACAAATATCACGTGCTAAAGAGAAGTGTCCCAAATCCACCCCAACATGAAACACAGTAGAAGGGTTCCTGAAACCCACCAGCTCTACCAGCGTCTGGTTTCCTAGCTGGAGTCCTAAAGGCACACACTGCACACTCTTCGTTCTTGTTGGCTTACCAGGGAGGTTCTTAGATCAAAGAGGAATCCCCCTGAATCCTAGTTTGGGAGAGAACATTATCAGCGACCTTTTCAGGCTGTGAGGCAGAGCAGGCTTGTGGGAGTCGAGCACAGGGTTTCTCAACCATGGCACGACTGGCATTTGGGGCTGGATACGGTGGGAGCTGCCCTGTGCACGGCAGGATGTCGAGTAGCTTCCCTGGCCTCTGTTTACTAAATGCCAGTAGCTCCCAGTCTCCTGCCCATTTGCGATCATCAAAACCGTCGTCTCCAGACTGCTGAATGTCTCCTGGAGCGGCCAAACTGTCCCTCAGGGAGAGTCCCTGCTCGAATGGCTGAGGAGCTGGTACCTCATATACTAGGAGCTACATGAGGGTCTGCCTTCGAACTGGGGCTCTCAAGGCACAAACGTACATAGAGACACACATGCTTGGAGCAAGTGCTTTTAGTAAGAGCTACTGGTTTCGGTTGTCCATCACAGGCTTGGTGTCTTACCTACCCACTGCCTGGAATGCCAGTGGGTGGAAGAGACCACACTGTCCTCTTTGCCCTGCAGGGTTCCCCTCTCAACTCATTGGCTTTAACTGAGGCCTGGAAGCTTCGAAGTGGGTGAAGATCTTTAGCCTTATCCACCACCGAAGTCTGGCCCCATAGAGATCGGTCAGACAGGTGGGGAGAGCGGTTCTGGGAATAGTGGACATCTGGCCCAGGACCCTTCCCGCTCCAGCCAATCTGGGGGGGGTGGGCATAGGGGTGCAGGTGCACAAGTAAGGGTTCAGTCTGGGGATAGCAAAATGGAGGATTGTCCCTTCCCCCATTCTAACTTGTTCTGCCTTTTTAAGATATTGAAACAAGTAATGAAGGGGGGTGGGGGTAAGAGAAGACCTATAAAAAGGCATTGGAACCTGCTGTAGCTTAGCTATCAAATGCGTCTGGATTGCAGTTCTGAAGAAAGGAGCATTGAAAAGGGACAGCTGAGCTTCCCAGGACCATGACTTGGGGCAGCAGGGGCCAGCAGCACCCTCTGATCCTCTCCTGCCTCAGCATGAGAGATGTGGAGGTGAGGCTGGTCAGGCCTAACCCAATGTCTAACGGCGATAAAACTCTGTTTGGCTGCACTTCTCGTCCAGACCGCAAATCACCCTGGGGCCAGTTATTGGTGGGAGCATGTCCTTAGGGATTGAGAGAGGTGTGGCTGAGCCTAGATTCTCTGCATGGTAATGGCACGTGGCAAATTAAAAATGCTGGTTTCTCCAAGCCCAGTCTAGGCGCCATCCAGCTGATCCCAACTGGCTCCTGACCACTGTATCATGCTCAGGCTGCAGCATAGTGAAGCCACCTCCCTGCTGGGGATGCTCTCTGTGGAGTTTAGAACATGGAACCTGGTGGCATCGAGGCAACCGATGGCCAAGCAACAGCAACAGCTGTCACTCATGGGATGCTGTCTGTGGGATAAGTACTCTCTTCTGATACCCCAAAACAGGAAGGAAAAATCAAACACAAATGGTGAGTAGTACCACTCTTCTGAGTTACATATGCTGCTCAATATGCTACTGTATGTCGTGACTCTCTGAGACAGAACAGAGACGCAGTTGCCCACTCTTACTGAATCTGGGAAACTCTTTCTGGGGGTTGGGGTTCCACAGAACACACTTGGGGAAACCGTGCTGTTGTGGTTCACAGTTAAGCAGACAGAGGCTGTGGCTTAGAACCCGTCTTTGCCTCATTAAGGAAGGATGGTTCTGTTCCTGGTTTTAAATAGTTTTCACTCGAACAGTTGTTGAATTCTCTCCGATATACCAAGACGGTCATGTGGTTTCTCTTATTTGCCTCAGTTGTCATATGGATACACGGGGATAGATTTTTCTTACACGAAAGCGCCCTCGCATTCCCCAGGTAAACCCTACTTGGTCACGGTGGCTTGTTCGTTCTTGCACCGTATTGTGGAATGCTAACCACGAGTGTCTTAAGATTTTTACTTCTACGTGCCTAAGAGTGAGTGAACGTTTTCTTTTTTGTGCTATCTTTAATCAAGCGTTGCTATCAGTGTTATTTTGGTGTTATGATTTATAAAGGGGGCTGCGCCTCTTTTTCTTTATGCTCTGGGTCCCTTTCTCCTTCTTGGCCTCTCCTCAGTGCCCTCCTTAGGGTGACTACCTGGCCAGGTGGGCTATTTCCATTCGACTCGGGCCCAGGGAAGGGTCCCTCTGGAGGATGCTCTCACTGGACAGCCAGAACCCCCTTTCCTGCAGGGAGGCGGAGGTTCGGTCCTACAGGATCCCTGCTTAGCTTTAAGACTGTGCAGCAGATTAATTGCAGCTGTGCCCTGGAATTTCCCCAACATACAAATCTTCATGATGTAAAACAGCTGGGAGGAAATCCCAGCATGCCCTGGACAGAGGCAGAACTGCCAATGAGCTACGGAGATTAACCCTCCACCTCCCAGAAGGCAGCGACGCCCTCCCCCCACCCCCCATCTGCCCGTTCCAAGCTGGCTGTGGTGCTGGTGCGGACGGGACGCTACAGGACTCTGGGTAACGCCCACATTCTCCCCATTCACACGTTCTCACAGAAAACCCTTTAGGCAGGGCTCAGGCAAGAGAGGAAGCAAAGCTTCATGTTACACAATCAACAGCAGAGCTCCCAGAAGGAGTGTGCTACAGTTGGAAGCAAGGAAACCAGTCCTCTCCAAAGGCTTCCCAGGTGAGAACACCCCGCCCCACAGAACTCCTTCCACTTCGTGGTGATCTCGACAAGCCTGCAGCAGAAAGAAGGGCCTTCCCTTGAGCTCTTCCCCTGTCACGGTTTCTGTGTTTCCACAGCAGAAGCCTCCCAGTTTAGATGACCAGTCTTTCCTGCCTCTCTGGTCCCCAGTGATAAACAGACCCTCTGGGACCCCAAAGCCAGGCCCCCCTGAACAGAGAAGAAGGCTTTCCCAGACCTCCCTCTTAGGAAAATGTATGGTGCATGTGGCCACCCAGGAAAACAGGCTAGAAAGCCAAGCCCACAGGCAGACACACAGCTGTCCACCACACAGTGACAAGGACATTGTGCAAAACGCAGTATTTTAACATGAAGAATCGTATTCTAAATGAAAAAAAAAAGTGAACCAATGATGAGTTTCTCTTTACTCTCCATTCTGCCACAGTTGGGGATGTAATTAATCATTCCTCATCAGGACTACTGCAATGGCTCCCCCAAATTCTGTTAAGAGTTTAGCTTCTAAAAACTAACTCATCAGGGGGCGCCTGGCTGGCTCAGACAGTAGAGCATGTGATCCTGCATCTCAGGGTCGTGAGTTTGAGTCCCACTTTGGGCATGGAGCCTATTTAAACACACAAAACACCAAAACAAAATCCAACTAACTCATCAGATCTCTTCTTTGCTGAAAATCCTTTCCTGGTTGGCTGCCGGGGTCAAGGGATAGAGTCCCCAAACTCCCCAGCAATCTGGGGCCAACCTATCGTCTTCCAGCTTCAACCCTCACAGCTCCCCTAAACCCCAACACTAAACTGCACTCAAGTTCCTACTAAACTCTCTGCCATTTGCTCGGCTGCTCCCCAGCTTGGAGGATCCTTTACTCGCAGGGAACTCTAACCCCTTCTTCAAAACCCTGTCCCAAGGTCACCTTCCCAGCTCCCCACAAGGAGCACTAGTAAAGCACTCTCACCTCTGTGCCTCAGCAGTGCTTGGTATTCCCATGACATTCTTCATGCTGTGTTGTTGTTATCCGTTTGCAAATTCTGTCTACCCTTTGGACTATACGCTCCTCAAGGGTCACATCCACATCCCCAGTTCCTTGCCCAGAAGCCAGCATTCATGATGTGTCCAGACCCTGTCCCATCTTGAGCTTAAGCACTTATTCCATGTCTGTAACACTGGGTTGTCCAGTCTCTTTCTGAATCCTTTAGAGATGTGGAACGCACATAACGGAGCTCTTTTCACTCTTGAGTGATTGGTTCTCACGTTAATTGGCCTTCTTTTGCCAAGAATTTGGAAATGCAGCTTGGAGGCTGTGACACCCAACCCTGTCAGTTCCTGGAGGCCTGTTTAAGATCCTCTAACTTCTGTCAAAATGGACACAAGTTGATCTAAATTTGAAAGTCTACCAACATTGAGCAATGGGCTCATTAGTGGGGAGACAGAAACACTCTCCCAACTAAGAACAAATGTTTCGTTTCAGGAAATCACTGAAGATAAAGTGAAAGCATTTAGAACTGGTTTCCAAACATGATGGATTAGACAAAGTTCCAAGAGCAGAAGTATAAAAAGCAAAGTTTACACTCTTATCCCTTATTTTCTTTTCTAAAGAGGAGTAGCTTCTACATTTGCTTCCTTTGTGGCTGACACTAAACCCCAAACAGTCACCCTTTTCGTTTCACTCATGTGTAGAAGGTGGGGTTCCTTCTTAAGGTTTTGCTAATAGGTGGGTTGTTACAAATTAAATCCAAAATGTCTTAATACAAGCTACTTTTTCATGTAATAAGACACACACAATTTTCCTTGGAAAAGTTATTTAGAACCACACTTCTGCAGTGTTTTTTTTAAACCAACAAAATGACTTTTCTCTGAAGCACCTGTCACAGCATTTAGGTCAGCAAAGATTTTTGGAGCCCCTCCTGTGCACTGGCAGTGGAGGGGGTCTAAAGATATTTCATGACTGAAGAGTAAACTCAAAAATAAGAGTGGGTTGGTTAGGTTTCAGTTTTCCCAAAAACACCTATGCCCTGCCCATTCCCTCAAATAATTCCCTTCTTTCCTGGAGGGCCTTAAACTATTCTCTTCCTCTTCCAACTCGGAGAATCTGGCAATTCCGGGTACCAGACTTGACCAAAGGTTAGTTTTTAAAAACTGGCTCCCCTCCGAGGCCAGTTTCCAGTGGTGGAAGGGTACGGCGTGGGAAGCGAGAGACCAAGCTTCCAGGCTTGTTCTAACCTCTCTGGACTCGATCATGTCACCTTTATTCAAGACTTATTTATTTATTTGAGAGAGGGAGAGAGAGAGAGAGACAGCATGGGGGGCAGGGGCCAGAGGGAGAGAATCCTCAAGCAGACTCCCTAGAGCCTGACACAAGGCTCAATCCTACGACCTGAGCCAAAACCAAGAGTCGGATGCCCAACCGACTGAGCCACCCAGGCGCCCCTCGATCATTTCACCTTTAAAATGGGGGTATTTTACTTCGGTGGCCTGAAGGCAGGGACCTGGCCAGATGGTCTCCCCTGGAAGAAAAAAAATGGACCGTCGGTCTATACCACAGTGGGTTCCTGGGAGTGGAGATGTGGGGAGGTCCTCAATAAACAGACTCAGGAGTCCTCGCTGGTCCCTGCTCACAAGTGGTGGACCTGAAGAGGCTACCTCACCTTTCAGAACCTCTGGTTTCTCACCTGTAATGTGGGAATAATAGCACCTACCACCTGGCAGAATTTTTTTATTGCGTGCAGCATCCACTTGGGAAAGGACCAAGCAAAGGGCTGAGCACATGGAGAGCTCTTAGGAAGTATGTGTGTGGTCCTTAAGATTTAAAGTTACTTTTGTTCAATGAGCCTCTCACCTGCACTTTACCCACCCAGGGCCCGGGAAGAGCTAAGTAACAGAGTTTGACCATCACTCTTCTCCGGGTGCTTTGTGCAGAGAGGTTCCTGCTCAGGGGTGTGCTAGTATACGTGTGACGAACAGCTCTCTAAGCAAACACACAGACACAAACCCCGCTTTGTAGCCTTTGCTGGTATCCGCAGTGCAAATACTCCCACCAGGGCTGATTCCAGGCCACCCCGGTGGGTCCCTGCCAGCATGGTTGGGAAGAGAGGCTAAGGGCTGGCTGGGCAGCAGCAGATAGGAGCTGCGGGGGGCTCTGGCCATGGTCTCCTGGAAGGCTGACATGTGGGGGCCTCGGCTGAACGGACCCGACATCTTGATGTAGGAGCCGGGAACCTCTGCCCCCAGAGGTTTTTTTTTTTTTCCAAAAAAGTCAAAGTGCTTTTGGGTCCTCATTTCTGAAGGCTAGAACTACAGGCCTCCTCAGTCTAGGCAGCTTCTCACATCGCCTGTGATCTTGGGGTCTGCCGGGCCCGGGCAGTTTCTGTGCTCACTGCCTGACATATATGGTGATATACACACCACAAAGCAGCTTCTTGGTACGAAGTGGCCTTGGACACCTGGCCCTCCTTCCCCTCGGCTGCACCCTGCCGGATCCTATCTCCTCCCCCTGGCCCTCCTTCCCCTCGGCTGCACCCTGCCCGGTCCTCTCTCCTCCCCCTGGCCCTCCTTCCCCTCGGCTGCACCCTGCCGGGTCCTATCTCCTCCCCCTTCTGCCTGGTCACGTCCATCTCTGCTGTACACGGGCAGCACCCCCTCCCTTCGGGTAGGATCATCCATCCCGGCCCCCATGGTGGGCTCAGACTTGGCCCGAAGAGCCTCTGCCCTGCACAGCTTTGTGCCCTGTTCTCTGGCCTGCACGTATAGACCCCCATCTTGATCACCTAGCAACACAGCAGAGCTGATTCATTCTGGGGAACGGCTCCATGATGTCCACTGTACAGAAATGCCATAATCTACGAACAGCCCAGATGCACAGACATCTAAATGCTTCCCAGTCTTTGCTGCAGTGAATGTCCCCCAACACTCATTATTATGCTCACGTAGGAACACAGCTGTAGGACCCTTTCCCAGCTGGGAGGGGTACTGCTAGGTCAAAGGTACGTATATTTAGGTTTGGGGAAGTATTATCCAATTTCTCAGCCTACGCTGCTACCAGGAACATATGAGAGAGCTTATAGCCTTGCCCACAGTGTCATCAAACACACTGATCTTTGCCAAACTGACAGGTGAGAAACAGTAGCTCCTTCTAGTTCCAATGTGCATTTCTCTTGCTAAGTGAGGCTGGGAATTGTCATGTGTACAGGTAATGATTTGAAGGACAGACAAAAGATGTGTGTGGCCCAGAGGAAGTGGGGGTGAGGGGGGTGAGGGGGTGGGGAGAGATCCCTCTCCGGGGCTCTTCATGAGTTACAAAGCACGATGCTTCTCACAGCAAGAGTAACAAGCAAAGCTATTAAAAATTAATCTTTGCTTAATTTTTCTTCCCCAGCCCCTGCCTTCAGTTTTCCCAACTGGAACCCTCAAAATCTGCCTTCATGTCTTGGCTCCTCCCACCTCCTGTTGGCCAACAAGTTCCATGGATTCTAGGCCTCTTTCTAGAGTTTAGGGATTCAGGCCCTCCTCATTTTGTGGCGCAGCTACTGCAGCAGCCCTTGGTCTCTGCTTCTGGTCTCCTGGCTCTGGTTCAGTTCTGCTCCAGGCTCTGTCTAGGAAGCGCTAGGAGGTAGCAAGCCAGGCTGAAGGGGGTGGTGGCGCACGTTACTTTGCCTCAGACTGACAAAATGTCCAGCGTCTGTATCGAAGGATAGGGTGCTAGATAGAGATGAACATGTCCCAAATCCTGCCCCCTGGTGGCACCACTGCATCTGTCTCCCTCCCCATCTCCTCTAGTCCATCCGTCACTTGCCCCTAGAAATATCTTTCTAAAATATAAAACTAAGCTATTTATAGGTAGCAGGTGGCTTCCCATTCTTCCAGAACTGCCTACTATAGAGCGGATCGAGATGCTGTGAAGGCTCTGCACAGAGCACTCCATTAATGCGACATGGGCACCTTCTGCACAAGGTAACTGCTTCTGTGCACGATATGCCACCGGGGAGATTTTTTTTAAGCACTTAAATAACGAGAATGTAAGTCAGCAAACGACAGGCTCCCAGAAGATGGGTTATGGTGGGCAGGACTCTCACGGAAAAACTGGAAAACTTCTCGCAGGAGGTAGCAGGAGAGCTGGGTCACACAGGCAGGATACACTTCTGTAGTCATTTTACTTTTTAAAGCATTTTATATGAATTATCTCATTTCGTCTTAATGACCCCTAGATAAAGATAAGGCACGTATTATCAACCTCATTTTAAAAAATGGGGAAAACTAGGGGCACCTGGGTGGCTCAGTTGGTTGAGCATCTGCCTTCCGCTCAGGTCATGATCCCAGGGTCCTGGATTGAGCCCCACACCGGGCTCCCTGCTCAGTGGGGAGCCTGCTTCTCCCTCTGCCTCTCTCCCCCTGGCTTGTGTTCTCTCCCTCTCTCCCTCCCTCCCTCTCTCTGTCAAATAAATAAATAAAATCTTAAAAAAATAAAAATAAGTAACAATGGGGGAAAACAAGTCTGCTGGAAGCCTCTGGATTTAGGGTTTCCCATGGTCATGAAGCACCAGGATACAGAGCTTTGGACTGTTATGGTATGACTCAAAGGGTACAAGAGCATGCTTTTGGTCTTCGAGAAGCTTCAATCTCACCTTGGAATCTTGGGGTAGCAAATACAAAGCATGAAGGCTGCCACACCCCCCTCTTGTGCCCTGGTGGACACTGCTAACAGACTGTGGCGTTCTTTCCTATTTATGTGAAGACCTCAGAATCTTCAACCCAATACACCAGGCGGCCACTAGTTGATGAAAATTGATCTGGGAGGTGCAGTCTATTTATTCAGTCTGATTTATGCCTGAAGGTAGATAGAGATATTTTGGCTAGTAAGAAGGGAGGGTAGGACCAGGCCTTGGGAATATCTGTCTCTAGGCTGGCACAATGAGGAACTAAGTTTCCAGACAGAGGTGAAGGAGCCACAAAGAATGTGACTGGACAGCAAAAAGAATAATGACTTGCATGAAGCCCATTGACCAAGAAGCAGGCCTGGGAATTCTGAAGTTTATGGATTTTCCCCTGTGGGAGGAGAAGCTGGAAAGCATCCCAGGTATTGAGGAGAAAGGAAGCAGGATCTGTGTATAATCAATGGGAACAGGAAGTGCTTATCGTGGGCCAGTAACACACACACAACACAAAAGAACAGCCAGGCGGCCTGGAGCAGCCCTCTCTCCAGAACCCTTCTCCAGCACTCCTGCAGCCAGCGTGGGCCAAAGCCAACAACTCCTGGGCACCGGGAAGTGGGAAATGTCTGAGGAGGTCCCTCCGCCGTTGGGCAGTTCTGGGGGAGTGCTCTGACCCCACAGGCCAGGGAGGATGCTAAGAAAAAGGCCACGCCAGCCACCGCGACACAGGGCCGTCACTCCTGATCAGGGACCCTACAGCATGGGTTCCTGTGTCCCAGCCTGGTGGGCGTGCAGTGCACGGACACACGTGGGTCAGTCACCCACAGGGCACCACCAAATGATTCTGCATTGGTACTGAAGCGCGGGCACCGAAATTAGGATAGGACAGTGGAAGGGCTATAGGAAATGAACATTTATTGTGGGTACACCATATATCTATATAAAGATGGTTTATACACCTCATCACAGCACCAAACTCACATGACTCTTCCTCCTCACTTCCTGAGAGGGTGTTTGCCCCTCCTTCTCAGTTCCCATCTCACATCTGCTAAATAACATCCATTTTTTAGTGTTTAAACTATTCATTTTAATAGGCTTTAAAATATATATGCATTGTAGATGTAAAGAAGGAAAACCGATTTCTTGGACCCTGCTTTTAATGAAGCTCCATTTTTAAAACGTGGGAAAAAAGTGAGTCAACTCAAAGAAAAATCTTAGGTAAATAATGTAGGTGCTATGAGGCCAAGATGATGCATATAGTTGCCAGCAGGGAAACACTGTTGTAGAATCACCTGTTTATGGCCATTCAGAGGCTACAGCAAATTATGGGTGAGGATATGCTTTGGAACTAGAAGAGGTTCTGCACACAAACCCAAAAGTCAACATGTTCCAAGACACACCACTATCTTTTTACCAAATGCTCCTCACCCAAGTGAAGACCTGAGAAATCTTTCCCTTCACCTTCTCCCTCACTGTCCGCTGGCTAGGAAGAAGGGAGTCACTAAGTCCTGTCCACCGGCTGCCACAGTATATTTTCTTCCATTTCTAACACCCGTGACCTTGCATTGGCTTCCTACCCACTCCCTGCATTGGCTCAGTCCCTCCTGGTCATTCACATACTGTCCTGCCCCACTAACTTCCCGGCCCGTAGCCAGACTCATGGATCCTGCATCACCTCCTCCTAAACATTTTGGGCACAGGAAGCAAAACTTATTTGTGCCTTGGATCCTCAAAGCCCGTGGCACAGCACATCATTTGTGAGAGGTGCTTGGTAACTATCACACTATGCTGTAGAGTTAATGGGGGATGCAAGGGCTTCTCTCTCCAAGTGTTGCTTCTCAGCCGGTTCGGGGGGGAGGGGCGGGGAATGTATTCAAAAGCCAAAGGCCATCACTGACCTTGCTCCTGGGGTTGTTGCCAGAGCCCCTAACTTTGTTGGCCTAGGGTGAGAGCAGTGATAATCATAACCTTTTAGGAACACAGTGGATGGAGTGAATGGCTGTCCATTCACTCTAGTCTACTGGCTAATAAAGACTCCATTTACTTAATACAGTAAGGTGGAGGAAATCAAACATTCATGGCTATTGTATCTGCTTCCAACAGTTTTCATATTTTCCCCTATAGTGTATATGTTGATTATAAAACATAACCTGGTATTTCTTAGCTCTTCTGTAGTGGGGGCCACAGCAGTGGGATTGTGTTGCTCAATGCTGCCATGGGCTGTCGTATTTCTGAAATCATACTGTCTGATACCAGTATGATTTCAGGCAAGCAGATACATAGGTGCAAGAGCCAAGGACAGCAAACTGTCTGCGTAGAAGGGTAAACAGATTCCTCTAAAGATTATATTTACCGATGAGTTAGTTTGTGCCAGGCACTGTCCCAAGCTATTTCCATGTATTATTTCAGTTGACCCTCTCAGCCTTATAAGTTGATGGTGTTTTCCCCACTGAACGGATGGAGAGACTAAGGTAGCGAGAGTTTAGGTAACCTGCCCAAGTGCTGTCTCATCCCCAAAGCCACACTCTTAGTAACCCTCTCATTTATACTCGTGTTGGAAGAGAAAAACAAAAACAAAAACAAAACTACACCGCGCCTCCAGCCCCATTGTGGCATTTGTCAGATGAGGGCACTGGGGCCACTGAAAGAGCCAGAATTAGGATAACCCAGGTTTGGCGGCTTGTATGGATCAGGTTATTTTTTGCAACCAACGTATCAGCTATAGGGGAACACATAAAAGTAATTGGAAGGGGATAAAATATTACTCTAAGCAAATCAACATTATGAATGCCAACCAGCAGAAGTCATAACACCCAACAAAGGAACGATTGTATTAGTCCAGATTTCACTGTTGGAGGGTGTGCTCATAGCTCCACACTGCCCCCTGGTGGCTCCCATGCAAACACCGGAAGCAGGCGAGGCCAATGAGCAGGACGAATAAAGGCTCTGCATAGGGACACCTGCCATACTGAAAGCCGCATCAGGGAAAGGGCTTGGAAAACCTAGTGGGACAGACAGAAAAGATCCTTTGGCGCCAGGCACTTACCCAAACAGTCAAGGAAAATCTCTGGCTTCCACTTCCATTTGTGTGCAGAATTTGAGATAAAGAAGGGATGAACTCACTAAGGAGTTAAATACTTTTAGTCTGTCAGATTGGCAAAGGCTTTTCTCCTTTTTAATTACCACAGGCACTTTTCAAACCTCGTTGGTGGGAGAGTAAATTAGTAAACCTTTCTTGTGCAATTGGGAGGCATGTATCAAGTCTTCCAAAGGCCCACCACCCGTAGGAATGTATCCTAAGGAAATAATTAAGGATGTGAGCAAAATGTAGCTGTGAGAAAGCTCACCAAAGCGCTGTTTATCACAACCGAAAGATATTAAGTACACTGTGTCGCAATGATGATATCTGAATTTATGAAGTAGGTGAGTATTTACAGACACGGAGAGGTGTTTACTATATACTGTTAAGTGAAAGAGCAGGATATAAAACATGTACAATCCCACTTTTTAAAAACATATCTCTATATATGTGTTGAAGAAAGATCTGGAAGGATATACACTAAAAGGTGAACTGAACTGATCTCTGGATGACAAAATTATGGGTTCCTTTTATTTTCCTCTTTTGACTAAACATGTATTGCTCTCCAAATGTAAGAACAAATACATGCAATGTGTTTTTGGGTTTTTTTTTGCATAGAAATTTTAAAGACAGATAAAACTAATCAGAAAAAAAAACCCAACAGTGGAAGCCATACTCAAATCTCCAGTCCCACATTTCCAAACTTCTAAGTGCTATTTTCCCTTGAATGGTGTCCTGCCCCTGACAATTCTTTCTAGCCATCCCCATGAGGGCCTGAAAAAGGGTGATCTCAGCCACTTAGGAATCTCTGCCAGTCCTTGGACAAGATGTGCTGGGCCAGGGGTGTTTGATGGCCAGCAGCTGCATGCGTTCTTCCTCAGCTGAGGAAGGGTCTGCTCTGCAGGCCCTGCACTTTGGGGCTCTCTTCTTGCTCTTTCCCTTCCCTGAACACAGAAGGGGGCCCCAAAGGCGTAAGATGCGAGTGCCATTCTGCTCAGAGGGGAAGGGCTGGAGAGAGAGTCCAGTGTGCTGGAGAGCTGCCTGATGGAGCTTTAAAAAACGGATTCCTGTCTCTTGTCCCCATTATGGTCTGACTGCTCTTGGATAGGGCTGGAGCATCCCGTTTTTTTTTTAAAAGCTCTTAAGGTGATGCTCTTGTGGGCTTTTCTCCAGATGCCAACAACCAGCACCCCCCCCCCGGAACTTTCTGCAGTTCTACACACTGTTTGGGCTTCTCTTCCAAAGATGGCCTCCGTGGATCTGTGGCCCTGTCCCTTGTACACTTCCCTTATCCCCCAGAGCAAGCATCCACCCGCCTACCCACTCAGAGGTTTTTAGTGCTACCGGATGCCAGGTACCCTGGTCTCACCTCTGCCTACATTCTTGCCCAGAATACTATCTTTATTACAGAGGAATGATTATGTGGATAAGGCTCAATGTGGAAGTTTCTGGTAAATATGGAGAATCCAAAACCTGAGAGCGGCCTTTGCTTGGGGGCTTAGACGGGAAGTGCCTGCAATCGTGATTCCTGCTGATGTTACTGGCCAAATCCGCTGTATTCCTTCAACATTCTGGATGGCGTCAGCACATTACATGCCTCATTTCTGGATTGGGAGAGGGGCTGTGTCACATTCCCCAACCTCTCCAACCAAATCGAGGGCTTGGTCTTTAATGGAATTTCAAATATCCGAGGCTAGGCTAGTTGGGTTGGGGAAGGGGGTACATTTCAGTGCTCAGAAGCCCTCAAAACATTTCTCGAATCTCATGCATGTCATCTCCCAAGTGACCTGGTAGCACACCAACTCTAGGCACAGCCGGTACACGAAGCTGCTTACAGAACTTGACTTTCTTGCAGCTGTGTGGGGAGCAGGGCTGGGAGCTGGTCAGGCCTTGTTCAGGGCCCGCGTCTGATGACCCCAAGATTGCACATCTCTACCCCTTCCTTCCAGTGGCCCTGGTTCCTACACACTGGCTCTGAAAAGCAAACACTGAACCGGGTGACAACGACCTCTCCCTGTCCCAAGTTCCATGATGCACACAGAGCCAGACTAGGTAGGTGTGGCTCATCTGAATGCTTTTTTCTAATTGGCCAAATTCTCTATTTGATCCACCTTGATTTTCTCTGCTGCATTCTTAAATATCGCACACTACTTAATAATTCCTCAGGGTCAGGCATACTCAGAGTCACTCAAACACATGCTAAATTAAACTCAAGAGTCATGGTTTGAGTGGGTCATTAATTTCTTCCTCCTCGATTTCCATTTGTCCTCCCAAAGAAGGAAAGCCAGTGCGGGTGGCCAGGGTCCCACAGTTAGGTGGCTCCTGTGCTACTGCTTACCTCACCCTTAGAGACTTTTTATAAAAACCAAAGACACCCACTTTTGCCCTTTTCACTCCTCCTGATGCCTTGGTCCACTGTAATCCGGCTTCCAGAACATTGACACTGTTATTGTTAAGGTTGCTGCTGGCCTCTTAACTACCAAATCCAATGTCATTTCTCAGGTCTCTTCCCTAAAAAGCCCCGATCTTCTGGGAAGCCCCCACCCCCGCTTTCTGCTGGTTTTTACACTCACCCCCTCCTACCACTCTTTAGTGTCTTGGCCTACCCCTTCAAATGCTGGTGTTCTCAGTCCTCACTGTGCCCTCTCGCCCACCCCCGGGCTGGTCAGCAGCTGCATGGTAATCACGCTCATCTCGTGGTTTGCCCCCAACCTTCTTCCTGAGCCCCTCACCCCTCATTTCCAGCTGCCTCCTCTACACCTTGCCACAAGCAGCTCAATCTCACACATGCTCTCAAAACCCAGCACTGACCCAGTTTCCTAATATCCTACAAACCTGCATTCTTTTGAAGTAAAGGGGAACATTTTCAACAATTACATGGGATGGGAAGGTTAATTTTTTTAAAAAAGATTTTATTTATTTATTTGACAGAGAGACACAGCTAGAGAAGGAACACAAGCAGGGGGAGTGGGAGAGGGGGAAGCAGGCTCCCAGCTGAGCAGGGAGCCCGATGCGGGGCTCGATCCCAGGACCCCGGGATCATGACCTGAGCTGAAGGCAGACGCTGAACGACTGAGCCACCCAGGAGCCCTGGGAAGGTTAATTTTAAGTGTCAACTTGACTGGGACATCAGGTTCCGAGATATTTGCTCAACATTATTCTGGGTGTCTTGGGATGAGATTAACCTTTGAATTGGTAGACTGAGGAGAACAGATTGCCTTCTCTCAATTAGGTGGGCCCTGTCCAATCAGTTGAAAGCCTGAATAGAACAAAAAGGTGGACCCTCTCCTGAGTGAGAGAAATTCTTCCTGCCTGATGACCTGAAGTGGGACATGGGCTTATTTTTTTTTTTTTTAAGATTTTTTTGTTTATTCATTTGAGAGAGAGAGAGAGCGCCTGAGTGCAAGTGAGAACACGAGCAGCAGGGAGGGTCAGAGGGAGAGGGAGAAGCAGATTCTCTGCTGAGCAGGGAGCCCGAAGTGGGGCTCGATCCTAGGACCCTGGGATCATGACCTGAGCCAACGGCAGACTTAACTGACTGAGTCACCCAGGCGTCCTGGGACATGGGCTTTCTTCCTGCATTGGACTCGCAATGAGATATCAGCTCTTCTTGGGTCTCGAGCCGTTGGCCTTTGGACAGAAACAACGGCACTGGCTCACCTGCTTTCCAGGTCTTTGGCCTCAGACTGGACTTAAGCCATTGGCTCTCCTGCGTCTCTAGTTTATCGACTCACTCTGAGGATCTTGCAACTTACCAGCCTCCATAATTGCATGTAAATGCATATGTACACTCACACCTCTTACTGGTTCTGTTTCTCTGGAAAACACTGCCTAATACACCAGACAACCCTCACATTCGATGGAGGACCAAGTGCCGTCATTCTAACTCTGGCTCATCTCTCAAATCATTCCCCTCCTCTCTGTTGCCCTGGGCCTCTGCAGAGACTCCTAACTGACCTCCTGCCTCAACCCTTCCTCAGACCAGCCCATTGTTCATGCTACTGATTGTGTCACCAAAAGCTCTGGTGGCTCCCTGATGTGGCATGGCAAAACAAAATGTTCAGTGGGCACGAAGGCCCCAGGCTGCTCTTGGCATCTCCAGCCACCTGACCCCAGCTTCCAACAACACCCTCCCTCCATGTTCTAGTTGCCCCACACTACTCGGTTCTCCTGAGGGTCTCACTGTTCATGCCCCAAGCTTTTGGCAAAAGGGCACCATGCTTTTGCCAGGGGCTGGATCACCATCCTGGGCACCTTTGGCCAGTGGCCCAAGTGCTGGCAAGGTGGTCCCAAGGAACCTCTGCTCTCCCCAGGTGCATCTGAAGGGTATGTAGCCATCACAGTGTACACAGAGAGACAGACAGACACTGAGACCCTTCTAGTGGCCTCTGCTATTTCTGGAGATCCAGAGAGAGGACAGGGCACAGCAGGAGCAAACGACTGGGTTCCTCCCCAGCCCCCACCCTCGGGAATAGGGCTCCCTCAGTCCTCAAGCAGTATCCACAGAGGCTGTGCTAGAGGCTTGCTTAGGGACAGCTTCAGGCACCATCTCCACACTTTTGCTCTCTGCTTTCAGGGGTCCTAGGAAACCCTACAGTGGCCACATATCCCCCATATATATCAATGGCTCATCCTTCTTCGGTTTGCTCTCTTTCTCTTTCTGCAACATCGTAGGGGGAAAATCTTTCTGGGAGACTTCGAACCCAGACCTTTAACAAGGCCTTGAGGGAAGTGTCTGGAACCACCCGCATCTCTACTGGAGACCTGAGGCACACGATGTCTTCCTAGCCACAGCTCCTGACCCTGCAGACTGCTTTGTCCCTCACTCCATGCAACTTGTCAGAGGCCTGAGGAAACTGACAGAGTTGCTCAGGACAGGAAGTCCTGAGCCCACAGCACAGCCTTCTCAGCATGGACAACAGCTACTTCTACTCACCCCGATCACTTAGGCTGGCTTTGGGTTACAGCTAAAGCCTATCTTCGGGTCCTTATGCCCTCTGTCCAGACACACTGGTACTGGCGGAGTCAGCCATCCCCCACTGCACAGTGTCCTCTCATACCAATCAGGGAGGTGTTGATGGTAGACCCTTCAGCAGATTGCTTCTGTGGCCCCAAGCACATGTGCTCCATAATTGCAAACCCACCAAAAATGCTCTTTCCTTTAATGCCTACAGTGAGTGGCCACAGGCGTGGGGGAATCCAGAGGTTTCATCAGAGGGCCTTCTGGTATTACAGTTAACTTTTATGGTGGGTTTTAGGGGCTTAAATAATTCTACTGATATTATTAGAAGTAAATTTTATAAGCTTTGGCTTTGGAACACACACACACACACACACACACACCAGAAATAATTCTGTAATAATACTACTCTTGAGTGTATGTTCAACTACTACACGGTAACTAAACCACAAAGATACTGATTAGAAATGGCAGAAAGGCTGTTGGCAAGAAGGATCTCAGCAGACCTGTGTGGGGCCTGTCACAGTAGATGTGATCATCGAGGGTGAGCAAATGTGCAGTGATTAGAATAAAGCCCCCAAATCCCAGCAGAATTACTGCTACATCCCAGAGTCGACGACGTTCTGCCATTTGGATGGACCTGTTCTACCCCGCAATGGTTGAGGTGATCCTGAGTTTCCTGAAGGCAAGAAAGATGATGGTTTTTATTTCTGTATCCATAGAACAGGCCACAGCACATTATCCTGCGTCTGTGTGCTAAATGGCCACTGAAACATCTTTCAAACAGGTGTTAACAAATGGCTAGGCCCTCATCTGAACCTCATAGACAAGGTTTCTTTCTAAAGATTTTATTTATTTGAGAGAGAGAGAGAGAGTGAGGGACGCATGCACACAAGCAGGGGGAGGGGGAGAGGCAGAGAATCTCAGGCAGACTCTGCACTGAGCATGGAGCCCGATGTGGGGCTTGATCTCACGACCCTGAGATCACGACCTGAGCCAAAATCAAGAGTCAGAATGCTTAACTGTGTCCCCCAGGCGCCCCCTACCAGGTTTCTTTAAATAATGAACCGGAAACATCAATCTCTCTTCTCCAGTTTAAATTCCAGCCTCCTTGCCTGTAAGATGGGGGTGACAACAGTGCCTAGGGCACACAGCGGGGCTGAGGATGAAACTGAAACGCACACGAAGTGCTGGTTCCTTGTAGGTGCTGGAGAGCCAATAGCCATTACCAACATTTCTTCTTGTGAATGCCGTTATATCCCTATGGAGCACAGTTTGCCTTAATGAATGGGGGTGAGTTTGTGAGGTCTGACCTCCAGGGATGTCCCACTTCCAGGTGCAACAACGAGCCGTCCAGGAAGTGGGAAACGTGAGAGAATCCTGCGGTTTGGGGGAGGCCTGAGAGGTCTACCTGCTGTCCCTCTGTGAACCCCTCCCTCACACTCCCTCCAGGAGTCTGGTGGCCTCAGGAGCGCTCTCAGCCAGCCCTGCCCTCCCCTTGTCAGCCCTGTTCAGCATGCCTGTATTTCTCAGCTCTCCACCGACATTGCTTGTCCATTGTTCAGAAAGAAAGGAATCAAGCCACTGCTTGAGGCGTAAGTTCATCTTAAAAAATTGTGTGGTTCTAAGGGTCTCCATCCAAGTTTTTTCCGAAAGATTATTCTCCGAGGAAAAAAAGAAAACAAAATGGCTAAATCTCACAAATTTTTAGTCTCCATTATCCCACGGCTCTTTACCCCTTGAGACGCCAATTTTCAGTAGTAAACTGGGCTGAAGTTTGAGAGCAAGGCCTAGAGAAGCTGTTTAATTTCTACCACCAAAGACAAACTCGGATTCTTTCACAATTTCCCCTCAGGCTGGCCCTCTGCTGCATAGGGCCAAACCACTGAAAGAATACATGAATGCAAAAAATTCGCCTTGCAGCAGCAAACACTAAGATTTTCTACAGATGCAAACCCACCCCAAAGATAATAAAAATGAGCGCTGGGTTTACTGGGCTTGTTAAAGGCTGGCTGCCTGATTTTCTTTAGCGTCTGAAAAGGTTTACATGGAAAGGGGGGGGGCTTACTGACACAGCAGTTTAGGAAAATCAACACAGGCCCACGGGACACTAATTAGTCTGCAGTGAGCTCACCCCTCATTCCACAAAACTCGCTGTGCATCTAGCGCCCTCAAGCACTGCACGAGGTGATGTGGGGAACAGAAAGCCCATGTGGATTGGGAGGCAGCCTTAAGCCCAGCAGGGAAGACAGGACTTGTGTCCCAAGTGATAAATGCCATGGAGTGTGTGAGTGGGGAGTGAAAGCTAAGAGGTGGGATTTGACCTGGACCTCTGAAGAATAGAGAGTCCAAGTTGCCACCTGGATAATTTACACAGAGCAGGGCTCTATTCTAGAACTCACATTATTCATAAACAAGCAAAAGTTCTGAACTGAAAGGATCTAGGGCAATGTTTTCCTAAAGACAACTATGGAGGGAGTCTCAGATGTCAGTCAGTGGTTGTCAGCCTCTGGGGAAGGAGGGGTACACAGGGAGGCGCACCCCTACTATCTGTGGGGTCCAGGACAGGAGTAGATGAAAGCCCATATGCCAACGAATTTAAAAGTTACAGCTTAAGCTAACAAGACGTTAAATACATTCTACCTTCTTATCTTGTCAGATCCACCTTCCCAGTTAATTTGAGCTCCTAGTCTCAAATTCAGGATACCTAGAGTTCTGAGTTCTGGACCAGAATGTGGCACCAGGGGGAAGAGTCTGACCTGGCACCCTCTCCTTCCCCTGCCATCCCCAGTTCTATCTTGTACCCTGAGGTCTCAGGACCACACGTGGGAACGCCCGGAACACCTCAGTGTGCACACTAGGGGCTCAACCCACACACCCAGGAGGATGGCCCTGAGGGAGTCTCAAAATCCCACTTCTTGGCTCCTGGGCCCCGTGGCTGCTCTACTCTACTTCCCTCTACCCCTGAGGGAAGGGAGAGAATGAGGTTGGTAAAGTGGGGGTCCAATGCAGAGGCCCCTTTAGTTCAGGCCTACGGGTGACACTGTGGACAGAGAAGGACTGGGTTCACAGCACCGTGAGGCACAGTGTCGTGCGGTTTTGATTACGATGCGGCTGGAGGCTAACCTTTATCCCAGATGTGAACACAACGTTAGATTCATTTTCACTTAATCCTCTCGTTAAGCCTAGGAGTTCAGTATTGTTATTATTCCCATTTCACGTGTGAGGAAACTGAGATTAAGGAGATTTTACTTTCACCAAGCCCACACAGCTAGGAGGGGCAGAGGCAGGATTTGAATGTTATACCGAGTCTCGTGGCCAAAAAATACTCAGAGGAAAATCATTTCCTGATCTTGAATCACAGAATCAGAGGCAGAAGGAACCCTGCAATTCATTATGTCAAACCCTCCCAACGGTGATGGGTGATGTGCTGGTGGACAGTGGCCGAGGAGGCATCCAGGGTCCTGCCTGCCTGCCCAGCCATCCCCACTGGGTGCAGGCTCCAGCTCCGGGGGTGGGGCGGGGACGGGGACAGGGAAGCCACTTGGGGCTGGGCAGGTGGCCAGGGCATGTGTGGCTGGGAAGGTGACCTCACTCCAAACAGGGCCCTGGGAGCTGTTTCCTAAAGCCGCTGCCTACCAAAGATTTCTCCAAATTCCTAGAGCAAAGTGGTGGACTACAGCAGGACTACAGCAGGGCAGCCCCAGAATCTGGTCATTCTGTTTCCAAACAAAGGGGTGGGAGCTGGAACACCCACACTGCCCGGGGCACTCAGAGATGCCCACAGGCATCTCGGAAGGAGAATGTTTTGTCTTTTTAAGAACTTGATTTAAAAAAAAAAAAAACCTTTTAAACGGAGGTATAAAATTTATATAGGGAAGTGCACAAATCCTGCATACAGCTCAGTGAATTTTTAACACGTACGTATTATGTAACTACCACCCAGACCAAGATAGAGACTTTTTTTTTGAAGTCTACACCCAACGTGGGGCTTGAACGCATGACCGGGAATCAGGAGTCCCATACTCTACCCACTGAGCCTCACAGCCACGTGCCCCAAGATAGAGAACGTTTTAAAAATTTATTGTAAATCGAAGTAACACACGAACACATTCTCTTTGTAAAGCATTAACACAGGACATGTGAGCTGACCCCCTTTCTGACCCCCCCTTACTAGCGACCCCCATACACACACAAGGCCCCACTGTTATAATTCAGTGTGTCTGGAAGCGGGAGCTTCTCCCTCAGCATTCCCAGGCCTTCAGGCAGAGAAGCAGCCTGACCAAACAGGTTTGGGGTCCTTCCCCTCAAATGTTGTCTGCTGCCCACCCCCTCCCCCCCATACAATTCCCGCGACAGAGAGCCTGTAGCTCCCCCTGCTACAGAGAGCTCCCTTCCTTCTGAGCAGTGGGCAAAGGCAGGGCTGCAGGGAGTTCTCCCCATCCTCTCAACCTAAGCTGTCTAATTCTGACACCCTAGAGTCTGGCTGGCCCAAATAAAGAGTGACCTTCAGGTGCCTGGGCTGCTGGGCCTACACAAGGTGGAGGGGCTGCGGGGACGCCCGGCTCCTGGAGGCGGGGGCACACCAAAGCCAGAAACTGCCCAAACTGGTTACATTCCAGCAAGATTAGCTCGCACAAGGCCCGGGCCTGCTCCTGAGCCCACCCCTCCCGCCTCTCCTGGACCATGAATAGGATTTTAACTATTTCCCTCCCACTTGCTGTCCAGCTTCACTTGCTGACAATGCTCCCTGCTGTTTGCACATTAACCTCCCATTTGCCAGGCAGCGGCTCAGGGGCTGTGGATTAACACCCACCAACCCAGACAATGGTCTCCGGGGAGGGATGCAAGGGGCTTAGACAAAGGCTGCAGGCGCCAGGCCGAGTCAATCTCTACAAGGGCAGCGGCTCCCAGACTCTGAGGGCTGGGTGTGCTTCCCTAACAAGGGCCTAAGGAACGGGGAAATGACCCCCACCAGGTCCAATCTGGATGTTCTGGCCCTGGGGTGACTGACTTCCGGCCTGCAGGGACCAGGGGCTACGGTGCTGGGACGGGGAGCCCTTGGGCAGGCTTGGTAGACCCAGCCCCCCAGGTTAGGTTTTCTCCTTTCTCCAGGCAAAACTGAGCTCGCAGGGGCTAGAGCAGGACACAGAGGACTCTGGCCCTGCACCCCGAAGCTTTCTGGGAAAGCTGCCTGTTCTCTTGGCAAGCCCTGACTGAAGCCACTGGTAGCTCTTAACTCAACGTCAAAGCCATTTTCTTACTCTCTCGTGTGCAGTCAGAAGGAAGGGGAAGGGAAGACGACCAGAGGACCCGGCATGGAAACATCCTATAAAGTACTGGCTTTTTGGCCCCAGCTGGGCTGCAGGATAAAGGCCAGGCCCAAGTATTTTAAAAACCCTCCTCCAGGTGATTCTGATGGAACTCTGTCCTAAAGCAGAGCCTCTCAAAGCTAAAGTTTGGATGCATCAGCCTGGATCTTGTTGAAATGCAGATTCCGGGACAAGAGGTCTGGGGTGGGGCCTTTGATGCTGCATTTCTAACAAGCCACCTTTGTGCACCAGGAGGCTGAACCCTCTCAATGCTCCCGGCACCAAACAGTTGTCTGGCTTCGGTGTCAACTCTTCTCTCAAGGCTGCCAGTCCGAGCTGCTCACAACTCCGCTGGAGTCCTTCCTTGTATTGATACGAGTGCCCACGACAATCCCTC
Source organism: Eumetopias jubatus (assembly GCF_037043125.1). NCBI lineage: Eukaryota > Metazoa > Chordata > Mammalia > Carnivora > Otariidae > Eumetopias > Eumetopias jubatus. The sequence continues at coordinate 40,489,839 of NW_028274815.1, forward strand.
TTCTTCCTCAGCCCCTCTTCTCTTGACCTGGAAGTTCTGGGTGCTCACAGAAAATTTTCTGGCTTCCCCTCCTGTTTTCCCCCGTACGTCTGGCCTCCTAGTCTAGGCCAATAAGACCATTTTGACCATTCTCAGATCCTCATTCTGTTCACTGTACTAATACCAAATGGGGTGGGGGCGGAGTGCAAACTGGTGAGGCTATGGGGGTAGGGGTGGGCAGAGAGCCTCCAGTGGCAACAGAAACCAGAGTTCCAGCCCTGAGGCAGTTACCATCCAAGGAACTTGAGGACAATTAAAAAAGGAACAAACACAATTAATATGGTTTACACAAGCAAAACTCATTAGTGTGGTTGAGGTGCTGGAGTTTACCTTTACGGGGCAAAGCCTTTCCTTACAGATAGTACAAATTCATCGCCAACAAGAACTGCAAAGCAGGGTGGGGGGAGAGGTTGGGGGGGCGCCTGGGTGGCTCAGTTGGTTAACTGACTCTTGGTTTCGGCTTGGGTCATGATCTCGGGGTTGTGGGATGCAGCCCCGCCTCGATGGGGCTCCACACTCAGGGAGTCTGCTTGAGATTCTCTCCCTCTCCCTCCACCCTCCCCACTCTTTCTCTCTCTCTCAAGTAAATAAATCTTAAATATATATATAATTGCAACGGGGATACTTAAAAGGCGGTGCACGATTTTCAAGCACTCCAGATGCAGGCGATAATACCTCTGACCTGCAACAGACACACACAGGCCCTTGCTCAGGGTGCCTTGCCAGCCTGGCTTTAATTCCTAGTGAAGTTCAGATGGAACGAACCTGTGCTCCTCCGGAAACGTTTTATAATTCAGAAGACTCCCTCACTTACCCCGACACTCCCTCCAAGTCTGAATTAACTGTTTCCAGGCAGCCCTGGGGCCCCTGTACCCTGCTAAGGAAATCATGTCCTGGTCATCGCTGCAGAGGAGATCTGAGCAGGGCTGATGGTTTGCAGTGGCAGCGAGTCTACGAATGATTATCCCCCATGAGATGATATAAGAGCAACCTCAACTCAAGCACTCATCTGGCTGCCCTCTGCTCAGCAGGGCTTCTAAAGTCTAAATTGTCCCAAAGACCCAAGGGTTCCTACTACCACTCCTTGCCCCTAACCTCCGCAAGGTCATAGACCACTGAGGGGTCTGGCTGAGCTGGGACTGAATCCTGACCACACCTCTAATTTGTTGTGTGTTACTTTGGTCTAAAGTTACTCTTTCAGGGCGCTTGGCTGGCTCAGTCAGTACAGCATGCAAGTCTGATCTCAGGGTGGTGAGTTCGAGCCCCACACTGGGCGTTGAGACTACTTAAAAAAAAAAAGTTAAAAAAATGGTAGTTACCCTTTCTGAGTCTTGGTTCCTACTTGTTAAAGAGGTCTTAGTATCACTTAGGTTTAACTGAGCTAATGTTTAGCAAGTAAGCTCTTACAACGGTAACAAAAAGAGGACCTTTCCTAAGGTAGTAGAGATGGTCTTAACACTCCTCCTTTTTTGACAATCCAAAGCATCTGTCTTCTCTTGAGACACTGACCTGTCTCTGCCTGAGGGTGGGCTCAGCCACTAGTCTTGTTGCCCTCACATCTGCCTGGCAGATAGAAAGCTCCCGCACAAGATCATGATCTTATGTATCTTTGAATCTCCTGCAATGCTCAACCCAATGCTTGTAATCTGGAAGAACCTGGTTGGTCTGTGCATAGATCTTCCACGTCAACCAGCCGACACAGGACAAAGCACGGACCCCACAACCAGGTGGGTCCTGCGGCAGCACAAGCCAGGCCTCCCACCCGTTGTAAGTAGGTTCCGTTTCTGTCCTTAGGAACAATGGTAAGACAGGAATTGCATTTCTGACCTGGTGCCAAGCTCTTCATGAAAGTGACCACCAACACCCTGTTTTTTTTGTTTTGTTTTGTTTTTTTAATGAAACACTACACGATATGTCTGCCACACGATGAGTAATCATAAACCTCTGTGGTTTCGGGGGCCTTAGGATTCTTCTCCAGAAACACGATCCCTCACGTTTATACTCAGTGTGACACAAACTCAGACCGTGTTGTTCAACAGCCTTATTGCACCGTCCATATGTCCTACCTTGTTTTTAAGGAAATGGGTCGTGAGGTCAGGGACCACCTCTTCCAGGCCATGACATGCTTTGGTTGGACCGTAATGACCTCTTTTGGGGGTGGTGTAGGTCTAATTTTAGGCCTTCTGAAAAAGTGCTGTGCTGTTTCCCCAGGCTTCATTTCCTATAGTTATGTGATGAAGATCAAGTTTTCCTGAGGTTTTAAAATCAGAAAGCACTGTTCCCTGGAGCTGTTACCTCTTCAACCCTAGAAGGTTAAGCCTGCACTTTGGGGCCCCGAGAAGGGTGGGACTCACTCCGGGGAAAGCCCCCCTGTGGAGCTGGGTACTATTGGCTGAGTAGGGGGGAGGGCTCCCCAGGGAGACACGGGCCTGGGCAGAGTGGCCCGGGCTGGCGGGGCTGCTCAGAAGATGACACTATATTATAGACGTCTTTCGAAGTCCTCCCTTACACACAACACTCTTCCATGCACTTTTTCTCCTCCCTCTTGGTTCTGTTCGCCTGTCCCTCCCTGGAACCAGGGACTCCCCCAAACTCCCAGCAAACAGCAGTGCTTGGCACGGGCCTCTTTTGGAGGGGTTGTGCCAAGGGGCCACTGAGGCTCAGATCAGGGTGTAGCGGGAAGCACACCGGGAGCACGCACTCATTTTGTGTTGTCTGCCTGGAGAGCTGAATGCATGTTAGAAAAAGATATAACCACCTGCCACAGTGTACATGAATTTTCTAGAAGTCCTGACACTGCACAGGGGCCAGTTCACACAGCTGCCACGGCCCCCCAGGCCCATGGCTATGGCCTCAACAGAAGGAATGAATATTTCTCAGTTGAGGACCACGGGGAAACCAGAGGCACAGGGGAACCTGTGTGCGTTGCGGGGAGGACCAAGCCGGGGCTTCCCGTGCTCCTGGGTAGTCATGTAGTCCTTCCGTCCTTTCTGTCTACCTGGCTCCTCAGCCTCCCTGCTTTTCCCTCCCTTCTCCCCTAACACGTACACACCATCTCCAACGGGGAAGCTGCTAGAGTCTCTCAACTGCAATCTGAACCAGAATGAGAAATGGTCAGCTGGTTCAAGGCACAAGCAGAACATAGCTCCTTATCGGGACATTTTCTGAAACAGGTGTCAGTCACAGGGAGCAATCAAGAAGCAGAGACTCACAAGAGTGATCCTAGAGAGGAGGGATGAGCATCTAACACACACCTGCCGTCTGGTCCTCTCTTCCTTAGCCCTTCCGTCCGGCTGGTCCCTTGTGGGGTGCTGAGGCCCGAGCCACAGACAAGGGTTTGGTCAACTCGCCCAACCAGCAGCGTGACCTTAGACAGGTCCTGTCCCTCACTGAGTACAGCTGCTGGAAAAAGCCCTTATTGAAACAATTATGTATTAAGCACCGACCGTTTACACTACACACTGTGCATAATAAAACTCAGAGGCTTTTGATTTCTTTCCTACAAGCCCTCTCTCTGTGTGTACTGAGAACGGTACTGGTTATCACTCTAGACAATACTACTACCCGGACATGGGTTATTAAGGGGGGCAATGACCTACCCACTTGGTATACTGACCTATTCTTGGTTATTCCAAAACATTACTCAGGCAGCATGATAATTGCTTAATTTTTCTTTCCACTCCTAAATTGTTAAATTAGACCAAAACCCCAAAACAAACAAACCACACAAACCTCCTAACACGAAGTAGGACCTTGATGCTAACTAACATCTGTTTCACTCCTGCAAAGGGGCTGGTTGAGCTCTCTCCCCCTACCGGTGGCCTCAGGCCATGTTCTCAGAATTTGGACCCTCACTTGGCTGCTCTGGAGAATCAGGCTGTTAATTCTTTCTTTACCGCCTATCCACTGTTCAGTCTGAACACCAAGTATCCTCCAGAGACTCTAGTTTCTCCTTTCCTTTTTCTGGAAAATCTCTCAAAGGTTCGTTATCTGTCCCCCAGATGTGCCTAATTCCCTGCCTTCAGGACTTCCCTTGGAGTGGACAGCACAACTTGGGGGCTTGCACAAAACGGTGTAATCCAAAGTTACCCAGACTTATTAAAAATCCTGCTTTTGAACTAGTCTATGTTCAAGATCTTCTCTCTGAGTTCTTTTTTAAAAAGGCGACATTACCAGCTCCTGTGTGAGGTGGGGGAGAAGGCCAGTGGTGGTGAGAGCTGTTGGCTTCCCGCTCTCACAGATGCCTCCCATCAGTGTGGGGTGGGGCCAGCTGGTCCCGGTTTATTAGCCTCTTCCTGACTCGGGGTTCAGTGCTGCCACCATCGCTTGCAATTGGTCATGGCAGGAGTATTTACACCGCGCAAAACAGCAAACCCTACACATCACCACACGAAAATACAGTGACATCTTATCTTCTCTGTCTGGCACTGTCCCGTCTTCACACGTGCAAGCTCACTCAACCCTCATGACCAACAGCACGAGTAAAGAACCATTATTATCTCCTTTTCAAAGATGAGGAAACTGAGGGCTCTTCCCCACCCCGTGAGTTTTCCACTGTCCCATAAAAAGGCCTGGCCGGAGGCCCACATGCAAAACACTCAAGCAAATGCTCCACCAGAGCTCAGACTCAGGGGCAAATCCTTTCATGAAGGCTCTGTTCCAGGAGGGTTCTTGAAAGTGACAAAAATGATGTAAGCTCTGAAGAGGGTTAGAGAGACCCCAGGGATGGCTACTGAGTGGCAGTTCAGACCAGCTTGCAAAGGGTGAGGTTTGCATACCACAGGCTCCTGGTAACGAACCCCTAACTCTTGGCACACTTGGTCAGGTCAGGGAAACCCCTTCCACTTCTGGAGGAGAGAAAAGGAAGGAGGCACAGAATGCAATTATGAGGGAACAAACGCATCCTTAGATTCTCACAGCAGAACCGCCAGGGAAAAACCCAACCCTTCCACCATCAAGAACTTGGGTGTCGCCAGAGCAAACACCCCAAGGGCCTCTGCTCACCCTTGCAAGGGTGACTGTACAAGACCCAGGGCCCACACCACCAGGGGATAGAGAGGGGCCACATTTTTCAAGCAGTCCAAGGAGCAGTTAGTTCCCCCACTGGATTCCCAGTTGGAAACTCTGGAGGGAGCAGCTTTTTGCCTTCAGCATCCCAAGAAAGAAACTGCAATTAAGGAACAACAGAAATGTAATTTCTTAATGCTACTTCACAGGATGAAAATAGCCATATCCTGCAAACAATCAGACATTAGGCTGGGCCTTTCCTTATGATACTTAGGAGAGAGAGAAAACCAAGTCCACTCCCCTTCTCCCTACTTCCTCTTTTTTTTTTTTGCCCAGGGAATGAGTCAAGTCAGTCAACAAATATTTATGGAGCGCCCACAGGATTGCAGAGTCTGGGAGGAGACATGGGTTGCTGGAAGAAGCCCAGGATAGTTCTCACTTGAGACAGTTAAAGGAAATGTCAATCCTCAGGCCAGGTCTAAACAGGGCAGTAAGAACCGACTGCCACCCTGGGTGGGTTTATTCTGGGCCAATCACTCACTGCTGGCTGAGTGGCCTCTGTTATTGTAAGGCCGAAGTGGGTGGATCTGCCACGATCATGCACATTTTTGGAAAAATACAAGCACAATGCTAACAATCTCGATGGTTTTGGGGGTGGGGATTGGGGGTTGGCTGAGATGCTCTTCTTCCCTCAACTCCCCAAGGGCCCCAGAACAATCAAAATTGGTTAAACAAATGTCAGATGTTCACCATTTTCTCTTCTGCAAATGTAAATGTGTGTGAGCTAGAGGCGGAGGCTAGGAAAACCTAGGACCAATGGACACAGTCTTTTGGGGACCTGACCCTCTCTAGTTCGGAAACTGGATCGTATTTGCTCGGCTCCAGAGCCTTGCTACTCAAAGTGTGCTCCACGGACCAGCGACAGGGGCATCACCTGGAGTATGTTAGAAATGCAGAGTCTCAGGCCCTACGGAATCAGAATCTGCATTTCAGTAAGCTCCTCGGGTCATTCCCATGCACCTGCAAGTTTGATAAGCAACAGTCCAGATAACCAGGCAACTGTTTGTTATTAAGCCCTGCAGAATCCCCCAAAGTCACATTTGGGGAACACCTGTCCTCCATATTGCCGGAGCCAAGTTAGCAGGCTCCCAAGATTGTCTGTTCACAAAACACAAATATTACTAAAGCCTAAAGATTTGTAACTATATTATGATTCCTGGTTTAAAAATAAGTCACCTGGGAAGATCCAGGTCAGTTACCCATTTGTTTAATTAACAGAGGAAAACACACTGTTAGAGCCTAACAGAACTGAAGGCAATGTGCCACAAGGCGTCCTTCTACTTCCATTTCACTCAACTAACAGTGCACGCTGGCCTAGATTCTCTTCTGTTTTAAATAACCAAGTATGTTTGAATAACCTGTATGGTTACAATTAGGGTCAGCGCATCTGGGGAAGTCACCACAAACCCCCACACATAAATATGGTGATTTTAATAACAAATAACACATTTGGAGACTGGTATAGAAGTATGCAGGCGGAGGGAGCCACTGAAGATGTTAATTTGCATGTTCACAAAGGAATAGAATCCAGCTGCAACATTAATGCTTTAATTCTACAGAGCCATAGGACACATGAACAACCTCACCACGGGCTTGCTCTAAATTTAAAGCTGATTTTCAAACCCTCCTGATTTTGGCTTAAACTTAAATTTAGCTGCTTGAAGAGGAGACAGGATTTTATTTATTTTCTTTTCTGTGAATCCTGAAACAGTGAAATTGAAAAAGTCCATTTGTTTAAGTTTTGCAAGTTAAATACAAAATATCTGAAGAGATTTGATGCAAAGTTTCTCAAAATATCCATGTTGGCACAGAAAAAAAAAAGTCTCATCATTGGAAGAGATTTCTTTTAATAAGGCACTGGAATTTAAGGACTAAATTGGAGCTTAGCTGTTGCTTTCTGGTCTCCTATACATGTTATTAGTTTTAAGTAAATAACGCACAGAGTATACTAGTTTTTAAAAAGATCAATCTTCTGGGGGCGCCTGGGTGGCTCGGTCGGTTGAGTGTCTGGCTCCTGATTTCGGCTCAGGTCATGATCTCAGGGTCATGAGATGAGCCCCGCATCGGGCTCCTCGCTGAGGGCAGAGTCTGCTTGAGTTTCTCTCTCTCTCTCTCTCTCTCTCTCTCTGCCCCTCCCCCCACATGCACTCGAACGCGCTCTCTAATAAACAAATCTTTAAAAAGAATAAAAAAATAAAAAGATAAACCTACTGAATTAGGACGTACAGAAGCAAATGTGTGTGTGTGGAGGGAGGGGCTATTAATAACAGTGGTCATATTACTGTACTATGGTAATATACTACTTAAACTAGAATCTATGTAATATGCTATAACAGCAACAGGTATTGTGTGAATTTGGCCATTTTTGGAGAAACAAGATCCTGGGAAGCTTTGTTCACTTTTATCCATTTCTCCAGGAATATGGTGTCTGGTGAACAGCTCACAGCACGTGTCTTCACTCAAACATCTGCATAAAGACAGAAGGGGCCCCCTGTAGGGATGCAAACCTGGTAGGGACGAACAAACAGAACTCGGTAACAGCATAATCAATTAATTGTTTCAGTTATGAAGGAAACGGCTACAAAATCCTCCCACTCAAATGGCACAGACCCCATTGAAAGTTGTTGGCATTCACACTTTATAGAGAATGGTTGGTAGCCAGGACTGAGGGTGACAAGAGCCACTCTGGTCTGACAAGTCACCAAGAGGGAAGGCAGGTTGTTAGTCACCCTCATCGACCAAGCCGATGCACATCACATCCTTCTTGGGGGTGTGCGTATCAGACAATAACTAGGTGGCATGATTTCATGAGATTAAAAAATGTCTTGAGAGTTAAATGCTTGGGCGTTCTCAGAATTGCAGTTCTGCTGAATCCCTGACCCATCTGTTACTAATAAATGCCAGTGGCAATACCCGTGAATACACTTGTCAAGGGGGCTATTTGCTCATCCCCACCCCCACCAGGCAACGGACAGATGTGGGAATCAGAAGACCTGCACAGCCCGGTCCTGCCAGGGGCAATTCTGTCACCTTGATAAGCCTCAGCTCATCGCCTATTAAACGGGAGTGATTATACCAGCTTCACTTAATTCTTAGAACTATTTTGAGGCTCAAATGAGATAATGAATGTTAGTCCCTAGGTATGTCAATCAGCCAATAACCCAAGCGTATAGGATATAATCTGGGACATCCGTGGGTGAGAGGCTGGGTATGTTAGGGGGTGAGCTTCCTTCTTCACTGTCACAGAAAGCATGTGATAACCCTCCTAGTACCTTCCCCCCTCTGGCCCCCAAACAAGCTTTCCTTTAAATTTTAACACACTTCGAATTCATTAAGCAATTAAATCCATTTTGATCTAATTGAGTTTCCTCTGAGAGCAGCTTAAGATTCCTTTAAGCCTGTGAAGCTTCTGAGTAATTGGAAGGTGGAAACTCCGCCCCACTCACTTGGGTTGAGATGTCCATCATCAATTTTCTTCCAGTGTATGATTTAAGCTCTCTAGATGGCTCTGTTACATCTGGAGACCAGAACCAAGCCAGGCCTCCACCACGAGCGGCAGCAATAAATAAGACCACTGCACTGAGTGAGCACCGGATGTGGATGGGTCTGCCCTAAGCCACTAGTCAGAAGGAACACCTGGCCAGTCACTTGATAACCACGCGGGGCATGGCCATCCTCTAACGGTTTCTGACAAACCACCTTCAGTATATGGACAACAGAGGGCCTGGGCCTGAAGTATCATCAGAGCTCAAGGATGCACCACGTGGTTCCTAGTCGCCAATCCGGAGCTCCATGTTTGCCCTGTGGCCAGGGCAAGCCTCTTTACCCACTTGCCCCATCTAAGATGGCAGAGGGAACGGTGACTGAGGCCTGGTGAGGGAGGCCTGCCTTCTGCTTTCTACTCTAAGGAGGAATCCCCTAGATGGCATGCTCCTAAGCCAGTCCCAGGCCCTAGTCAGCCTCAGCCCTTGTTCACCATGGGAGCCTGCAGTGCAGATTCCAAGGACTCTCCTGAGGCTCCTCAGTGGCCTGGCATGCCTGGAATCTTGGAGAGAAGCCTCCTTTTGCCCAGTATCTGCCCTGATTCCCTGCTCTGGAATCTGTCCTGCTACCCAGCAGAGTAGCTGGGGAACTCTGTGGCCATAGATAGCTCTTGAGGACAGCAATGACCTCCATTTGTTAGCACTCTCACGTGACTTGGCTCTTCAGCAGTACCTGACGTAGGTGAGGTCTTCCCCTTCCTCCCTCTTCCATCATACACTCTCTTCCGGGGTCTCCGAACCTGCTAGGTCCTCTTCCTGCCTACCGCTCTGGCTGCTCCCTCTCCTTCACCAGAGTCGGCTTTGCTCTCCCATGTGTGAAAGCTGCAGTGCCCAGACTCAGCCCTCAACCCCCAGGATCTCCTCCAGTCTCACGCTTTAGGAGCCATCGACATGCCGATGACCTTATTAAAGTCTCTCTCTCCAACCCAGACCTCTTCCCTGAAATCTGGACGCAATTACGCACCGCCCATTACCTTCCCCACTAGATGACAAAAAACCTTAAATGCAACATGTCCCAAACAGAGCTCCTGGTTATTTCACCCCCAGATCTGCTTGTCCCAGTCTTCCCCATTTTGGTTAATGGCATTTCCATCCTTCCTCTTGCTCGGGGGGGGCGCCTGGGTGGCTTTGTCTGTTGGGCGTCTGCCTTCGGCTCGGGTCATGATCGTGGGGTCCTGGGATCGAGCCCCGCATCGGGATCCCTGCTTGGCAGGGAGTCTGCTTCTCCCTCTGCCTCTGGCCCTCACCCCTACTCGTATTCTCTCTCAAATAAGTAAATAAAATCTTAAAAAAAATAAACTTCCTCTTGTTCAGGAGATACTTTTTAAAAAAAGTTTTGTTTTGTTTTGTTTTTCAGAGAGAGAGAGACAGTGCACAAGCAGGGGGAGGAGAAGCAGACTCCCCGCTGAGCAGGAAGCCCAACTCGGGGCTCAATCTTAGGACCCCAGGATCATGACCTGAGCCGAAAGCAGATGTTTAATCAACTGAGCCACCAGGTGTCTCCTCAGGAGATATTCTTGACTCTTCCCTTCCTCTTACATCCCATCAAGAAAATCCTGCCACTTCCCCTTCAAAATGAATCCAGAATCAGACAACTTTTCCCACTCCCACTTCTACTGTCACCATTTAAACTACATGGACCCCCTAACTAGTCTCTGCGTTTCTACACTTGACCCCCTTCAGTCTACTTTTACCGCAGCAGCCCGACAGCTCTGTGAAAACATAGATGAGATCCTGTCACCTCTGCTCAAACCTCTAACGCTCTGCATCTCGCTCAGAGCAAATGATCCAAGTCCTCACCCTGTTCTACAAAGTCTCACGACTGGCCTTCTGTTCCCTTTCTGACTCTGCCGCCTTCCGTGCTCCCCTCCCCTGCCCACGCTGCTCCAGCCACACTGGCTCCCTGGCTTCCTCAAACAAGGCAGTGGTGATCCCGCCTGAGGCCCTTCACATTTGCCGTTCCCTCTGCCTGGAACGCTCTTCTGCCATGTTCCTAGACAGGTGGCTCCTGTCAAGTCTTTACTGAAACGTCACCCTGCAGTGAGGCCTTCGGTAAATATCTGTTAAATGAATGAACGGAGAAATGAACTGGGGGCTTCCCCAGGAACCCTCACTAGTGTGCTGGGCCTCCAGTTTGCCTTGCTTGTTGGTTCCCTCCCTAGGGCTGGATCCTGAACTCTCTGTACTCTCACACCTCGAGGGGGTTGTTCACAGTGTGGTCCATGGCTGGCAGGGCTCTGGCTCTGAAGGCCAACCCTGCTAGCCTGCACCTGTCCTTGAGAACAGGCACCATGTGTCTTGAGGGTCATAATATGCATATTTGGCTCCTCAGACAGCGTAGAGCACACAGAGAAGGTAACTCAATACATGCCTACTGCATGAATGAGTGAACCGAACCCTGCCTCACCTTTCACACCGAACAAGAGCCCTGTCCTCCAAGACCCCCTAGACCATGGGCCTGCCGCTTTGGCAAGGTAGCTCTCCTCTCCCCACCTCACATCCCAGGCACCTCACACCCTCCCTTTCCTTGCTGACCTTCCAGAGCCTCTTATGCTGTTCAGATGCAGACAGTGGTTTCACAGGAGAAATGGGTTCTCTTGGGGCGCCTGGGTGGCTCAGTCGGTTAAGCGACTGCCTTTGGCTCGGGTCATGATCCTGGGATCGAGTCCCGCATCAGGCTCCCTGCTTGGCGGGGAGTCTGCTTCTCCCTCTGACCCTTCCTGCTCTCATGTGCTCTCTTTCCATTTCTCATTGTCGCTCTCTCAAATAAATAAATAAATAAATAAATAAATAAATAAATAAATAAAAAGAAATGGGTTCTCTCTCCATTTAGTTTCAAAAAACCGGATCCCTTGTGAATAACACACACACACAGATTCCCCCTGTAGGGTCCTGGGGCATGTCTCCACAATCCCTTTCTCCTCAAACCCAGTACAGAGGTAGGCAGGATGTTCCATCATGCCTCCTCACGGGTAAGGTACAAAATGGCCCCTTAGGGACTCAAAACAAAGTGTGAAGCCCCATGTGAGTGACTGAAAAGCCTCCATTCAGCTTCACCATTCCTGGCAATAAGCTAAAATAGCCAACTTTTCTGCGGCTACTTCTGGGTGATAGCTAGAGGCACCACGGTACTCCCTCTCATCAAAACACAAAAAGACAGCAAGGGAGTCTCCAGCACTTAATGATGCCAAAGAGTAGCCATCACACATTATAAAATTAGTTCTTTTGAAACATCGCGCCAGATGATTACTAATAAAGTACGAAAATACTCTGAGGATGGACAAACTGCAGCTGAATGCATACCAAACTTGCACACGTTAACCAAGATACATGGGGTTCAAGTAGAAGCCAATTCAAGTTCCTCATTGTTGAATAACTACTACGTGCAGACACTTGGCTGTGTTGAGGTCTGTAAGACTTGTAGGAGGCTCCCACTTGAGAAGTCTGTAATCTAAATGGGGAAAGGGGAAAAAAAAAACATGCTCTTTCATTCAAGAGTTAAAAAAAAAAAAAAATGCAGCAGCATACCAGGGAAGGCTGAGGCAAAATAGCTGCTTCTAACAATAGGGAAGCAGAGAAAGAAGGGAGAGAGAAGTGTCAGGGAGCCTTCTTGAAGAAGACAGAAAACTAGAGACTTGGAAATAGAAGAAATGGAAGGAAGCAACAGATTCTGCGTGGAAAAGAAGGCTGAGTAAAACGAGTCTTGCAAGCAAGAGGCTCACGGGGAAAATGCCTTCAAGTAGTGGGAGCCTGGGAAGAAGGGCTAGACTTCACGCTTACCACAAACAGCAACGGTGAGCCTCATTCGAGGAGGAGGAAGGCAGAGACAAACCTCAGTGACTGCCCGCTGGAGTAAGAGTGGACACAAAGCCGACAGAGTACAGCTTCTGAGGTCTAGCGAGACCATTTGTCCTCATACGGTGATAATGGCCGTGGTCTGGTTTCGATGAGAAAGGGAAGCTGACAAAACCTCAAGGCAATGTAGGGCCATTCTTGGCATTATCTGAGGTATCCCACAGAAAAGGAAGAGGAGGAGATTCTTGAGTGCCATGTGATCACAAATGGACGAGTGTGAATTTGGTTGGATGTTGACGTTTTACCAGGCTGGGGGGTTCCATGTTGGCAATTGGTAGCCCAGGGCTAGCAGGAACGCCCCGGGGAATCCGGCAGCCATAAGGCTTCCAGCCTCATGGTACCCATGTCAGAATTATGGGATCATAAATATCAGAGGTGGGAGAGATCTGGTGGGTGACGTCTGAGGCTCCCTCCCGCTGGGGTTCTGTAGGTAAATGTTTGGTTGGATCTGAAGTGATCCAGATAGTGGAAGAAGTTCTCATCAGCGTCTTAAAGCTTCATGTTTTTAGACTCTGTGTAATTCAAAAACTTCCCTCACCACAAAAAAGAAGGCAAAAAGAAACATGAGAGGAATATTTGTAGAGAACTAGAAACGAGCAACTCCTAGACCCTTGCAGTTGTCCAGGTCCTAAAGCACAAATAAAGGCCGAATAGAGACTTTAGTTAAAATACTAAAAATAAACAGTGCCTGTTTTTAATTTCTTTTTGAAGGTTTCTAAAGGGAGCCAATAAATTAAAACTATACGTGGGGCCTGAATTATCTCAGAGGAATGAAGACTGCTTAAAAATGCGTCCCGTCCTTTGCGCCTGCTCAAGTCACATCGTGCGAGTCAGTCAACAAACTTCTATTGAGTACTATCATGGAGAAGGCACTGAGGACCGGGCTCTCACAGAGTCCAACCAGAAAACCCTAGTGTTCCAACTTCTGTTCCCACACTGAAAAATGCTGAGCTCCAAAAGACACGCTGTATAAAAATGTTGAAAAGGAAGACAAACCCTTTAAAAGGGTGACCTTGGGCGTGCCCTTCCCAATGGAGTTAAATGTCACTGCTCTGAGAACTTGTACTTTCTGATTTCCTGATTTTGCAGAATCCAAAGCTAGCATAACGAATTTAAAGCCTCCAGCTTCCTTCCTTTCTCCATTTCCTTAAAAACAAAAACAAAAGCCACAGACTTAATATTTCTACTAAAACACAACTTAACAAATAGCATCACGCATTTTTACGGTTACCATGGTTTAGGGAACAAATACATTTCTCTCTCTCCTGTTTTTTTGCTGCAAGATTACTTTTTCAAATTTCAGCAAGACAATAAATCCTGCCCCTGCATAATTTAGTCCATAAGGATACCCACCATTTTAGGCCACTTATGGTTTTAATTGTTGATATGTGTTCCTCAGTTATCTCTCTCACTTGCAACATGGCGACTGGCAGAATCAGGAGGGAAATTCCCATGTGGGTCCTTAGACTCCTTCTCAGGTTTTCCCATCCACATCTTCAGGGATGACAGCCTAAAGTTTATAACATCCTCCACTGTCCCTTCAGGCTCCCCCTTGTTTGTATTCCAGAGGGAGGGAGGTGAAAGGACATTATCCCCTCCATGCTGCCCGTAAGGAAGGGCAGGCTCTTAGAGCTGTCCTGTGTAGCCACATGTGGCTCGAGCCCTTAAAATGACGTGCTGGGGGCGCCTGGGTGGCTCAGCTGGTTAAGCGTCTGCCTTTGGCTCAAGTCATGGTCTCAGGGTCCTGGGATCGAGCCCCAGGTCGGGCTCCCTGCTCAGTGGGGAGTCTGCTTCTCCCTCTGCCTCTCCCCAGCTTGTGCTCTCTCTCCCAAATAAAGAAAATCTTAAAAAATAAATAAAATAAAATAAAATGACATGCTGTACATGTTAAACATACATCAAAAACGTGGAACGGAAAAACAATGTGAAGTGCCTTGTAATAATTTTTATATTGATTATATGTTGAATTTATAATATCGTAGATAAACTGGGTTAAATAAAAGACATGATTAAAAATAATTTACTATTGTCATTTTACTTATTTTTTAAGGTGGCTACTAGAAAATTTCAAATGAGCTATACAACTCACATTATATTTTTGTTGGAACAGCGTTGCCCTACAGGGATGGATGCGAAGTCATCTAGAGGGCCAGGGACAGATCTGGGCTAAAACCACTGTTCCTACTGCACTTGGGGGCGGGGGGCGCACAGAGTTTCCCAGGGCTTGAGGAATTGGGGAGAGTGTTGCATACAGATGGGAAATGGTCTGCACTGTGCCCAGGAATGAGGGGAAGAATGCTGCCTGTCCAGCTGTGTACATGGCCGAGCAGGGCTCCGACCCTCATGGCAGCAGGGGGAAGAGGGACCCCTGGGCGGGCCGGGAGCCCAAGGCCTGGCGGCTGGGCCAGTGAAGGGGGAAGGGTGCACCCAACGCCAAATAGGCACATCCTCTAGACCCAAGTCCTGTCACTTCCTTCCATCCCTTTTCTACAAAGTAGAGAATTATTTTAAAATTTATATCAGATGAAGTCATACCCCCTGCTAAAAATCCTCCAATCGATTCCTCTGCACTTAGAATAACATCCAAACTCTCCAAGAGTTCTACCCTCCTTTCTAACTCTATCCCTTATTCCCCTCCCCATGGCCTGGCCTTTATAGCTGTTCCCTGGGCCAGGGAAACCCTCACCCCGGATCTCCTCCAGGCTGATTCCTTGTCACTCGAGTCTCCCCCTGGAGCATGAGCACGCCACCTTCCAGTCGTCTGCCTAGCTCGTTATTACTCTCTGCGGCTGTTTGATTTGTTCACTGCCTGTCTCCCCCCAGTAGAGAGTGACGTCCCCGACGGCAGCCCCTGGACTGCCTGGTTTTCTGCCTGGCCTCAGATCTGAGGACAGTGGCTGGGCCCCAGAAGGCAATCTGGATGAGCGCTGAATGAAGAGGGAGCGCGTGGTGACCGGGGGCCAGCTCAGGGAGGGGCGGGCTGCGCGGAAGCCCCCGCCCCAGGAGCTGCCAAGGTTATCTGCATTTCAGAGGAAATGGAAGAGTCCAGTGCACACAGGGCCTGGTGAGGGCTGGGGTTCAACTCGGGGTCTGGCTCCGAAGCAGCTCTCCTCCCTCCACTGTCACCGTTTCTAGCCCCTTCAGGACCTGGAAGACGTAGCCCAGCTAAGCCTCCTCAGCCCTCCGCCTGCCGCAGGTGCTCTCTGCACCTGCCTCCACTGCCCTTATGGGACACAAAGGGCGGGGGGGGGGGGGGTGGAGTCGGCTGTGCGATGGCCTTTCCTCCTGACCCACTCAGGGACTCGGTGAATAGGGCCCGTGTCAGACAACTGAATCTCCACCCCTGAGTCACGGAGAGCCTCTCCTCATGTTGACCCCAGGGGTGCAGAGCCTGGCCAGGGGCAAGAAGCTCTCATCTGGAATGCCACCCCCTTTCCCAGCCTTCTGGTATCACCTTCTTATTCTGCTTTCCTGCCGGCAGGTAGGCCCCAGGCCGTTCCCACTTTTCATCACTTGGCATCACCCTTACTTTCGCGACAACGTGCCCGCTGCATGTGAAAAATTGGGGAGCCTGTGCACCCTCTAGGCCTCCTGCTCATGCCCATCCCTCCCTCAGCCCTGCTCAGAGTCCTGGAGGGCCCCCACGGAGGCCCCCTGATTGGGCAGCCCCTGCACACAGTACCCCTCCTCCTCCCCCATTATCCTTAGCTGCAGGCTGTCTCCCCCTGGACTGTTTACACAGCTGCAGAATGAAGGAACTTTCATTTCTCCCCCTCAACCCCCAGCTCAGGGTTAATGTATGTGTATTTCCGGCTCCCTACAACTTGGGGCAATGAGAATGCTAACCCAACCCCATCTCCTGTACATAGTCCATTCGCTGAGAATGGTACTTTCTGGGGACGGCAAAGCGTGTGGAACTGCTTCCTTACAGCAAAGGATTTCGTGGGCGCCTCCGCAGGCTGTGGGTAGCCTTGCTGCATGAGGTGGAGCGGCTGTTCCAATGCCATGAAAGCCCCATAACGTTAGGAACTGAGAGGGGGCCACCCCGCAGACCTCCAGGTGAACCAGGTTCCAAACAGGAACCAGGAATGGGCATCCTTGATTTGGGGACGGTAGAGTCCAAGGCTTGGCCAGCTACTATGGGCAAGTTGCAAGAAAAATAAAATCCCCACTAGACGAGCTATCCGATTCTAATAAATATCTGAGAACTCGAAGTCAAGACCCTTTAAGCATTTTAGGCCTCTCCATCCTAAGAATTTCCCCCAAATAGTTACCTCCTCAACCATATTCCCGGCAAGATGGGAGAAACAACCAGACATAAAAAGCACCACTTACTAGCCTATGGCTAAGCGCATAAAGGCGCCTTCCCCAACTAATGTGGATTGCACAAAATCAGAGTTCTTTTTTTTTTTTCTAAAGATGTATTTATTTATTTATTTGAGAGAGAGAATGAGATAGAGAGAGCATGAGAGGTGGGGAGGGTGAGAGGGAGAAGCAGACTCCCTGCCGAGCAGGGAGCCCGATGCGGGACTCGATCCCAGGACTCCAGGATCATGACCTGAGCCGAAGGCAGTCGCTCAACCAACTGAGCCACCCAGGTGCCCCAAAATCAGAGTTCTAATAAAAGAACTCAAGCAGTGACTTGAGGTCTGAAGAAAAACATACAGGATGAAGCTGATGCTCAGATACCCCATGGTGGTGGACAGGTGTAGGGAATAAAGCATAGGGCAATCATAGTCACTGTGGCTGTCCCCTGTAGTCCCTCTTCTCCTTCTGACCCCCTTACTCTGTAATTCCTGGAAAGTCATGGAGCCTTTGATGCTTCTATCTCGAGAGGAGGAATTGTCACTTTGCATTCTAACTTTCTTCAAGGAACTCAGACTGGGATCTTGTTACCTCTTGTGTTCCTCCTACTGTCCCCCAGGATGACACCCTGCCCCAGGGACAGATTATACATACCACCAGTGGTCCCCAGTATACGAATTTGTACTGTAGGAACCGAGGGTCACTTTCCTTTTCCACTTACAGAACAAAAAATTGTTCTTTGCAAGAAATTACCTGACTTGTCTTATGGGGTGGTGCTGGCCCAGCACCTGCCTGTCTCTTGAAACACTCACTCTTAGACTCTGAGCTCCAGGGACAGCAATATTCGCCATCCCATCCTGAGGCATCCAACCACACACACCTAGGAGAGGAGCCCTCAGGGTCTGACCCAGGTCAGAGGCCCCTCTGCAACGAAACCTGGGGATGACAGACCCGATTCTGTCTGTGAGGTCTTCACGGGGTCCTGGAGACCCGTGATGACCCAAGTTAGCTCAGAGCAAAGTATGGAGCCCAGAAAAAAATCTGCTTATATGCAGTGAGTGTCACAGGGACTAAAACACTCGCTGACACAGATGGGCTTGAGCTAAGGAATCACTTCAGGGTTGCTAAAGTCATTTCGGCCTGACCTGTCAGGTTGTCGTGTGGCCGAGTTCTTGTTTTTATCATCACCAAAAAGGTTCATGGTTTATTACCCTTGCCCTTGATATCCTAGTGCCTTGGCTAATGGAGAGCCTTACGGTTGTAAGGCTTGAGCCACATCTTCTCAGCTGAGTTCCTCAAGGGTCTTGGTTGCAGGCGGAGCATTACCTCCATGGTACAGATGAGGAAATGTGCCCACAGCCACAACACAGTGACTCCCAGTATAGGGACCTGCCCCTTTTCCACACTGGCTCTTAGGAACTATACTCCCGGGCATCTCCAGAGAGTGATGATAAACCAATCCTGCCACACATGGCTGAGTTCTGCATTGTAGGATAAGGAAAAAGCATGGGGGAGAGTTGGGGAGGACAGGCAGAATCTATAAGTAAATTAAAGTCAGAATATCCAAGCGCTTTAGACTCATATTGGTGAGTTATTTCTACTTAGTGTGGATCCAGGCTTAAACTAAAGGAAAATAAAAATAACGTTGACAGCCATTTCCTTGCTTTCTTTCTCCACCCAAGAGGCACCAGTGGTTAACAGTATGGTGGCAACAAGTGGGTCAAAGGTCAGCCCCTCAGCCAGCACTGGTTTCCATGGAGACGGGGGCTATTCATCCAGCACACAGAGCCTCTTCACAGTCACTTACACACAATTGAGCTATTACTGAGAGCCCAGGAGAGCGGTGTCTGGAGCAAGTGCACTAGACAGGGCAGGGTTTAATGGAGCTGATTAAATGGTCGTTGGGGAATTATTCCAGAGCAGGATTTGGGAATGCCCTTCAGAAACAAGTTAAATCCCCAGGTCTCATCCCATTCCCAACACTCCTCCCTTGTACTAGAATAATGCCAGTGTCTACACACTCTGGCTCACCTCACCCTTCTTCCCACATGTCCAAAGTTGAGAGGATCAATCCTCGTTCTGAGATTCTTGGACTTTTGGCATCCATATCATTTGCTCAGCACTGCGGTGCATTTGTGACTTAAAAAGATACCAACTCCAAAACAAAGAATGAAAATTTAAGCAGACGATCTATTTCAGGTATAAAATAAATTCCAGTGGATGGTGAATGTGGTTTAAAACCAGTACTTCTTAGAGATGAGAGATTCTTTGGCATTTGTTTGGGAATACTTGCAATCTCTCTTTCTCTCTCTCTCTCTTTTTTTTTTTTTGAAAGAATGGGCGCATTCCTTCCAAAGTTGCATTGCCATCTGTAATTGATCAGACATTCTACCAAAATTCCTGCAGCCTTTAAAATCAGGGTAGAACATGAGAGGTAAAAAGTAAAAATCAGTAGAAAAGCAAAAAGTCTTATTAAAAGATTATTCTCTCACATAAAAACTTCAGGTGAATGTTTATACATAACCACCCCAAAATGGAAAGAATCCAAATGTCCTTCAACAGGTGAATTGATGTGCAAACACTGGATCATCCAATACAACGGAATTACTAATGAGTAATGAACAGGAGCTACTGATGTAAGCAGCAACATGAATGCACCTCAGATACATTTTATTTATTTATTTTTTAAAGATTTTATCTGGGGCACCTGGGTGGCTCAGTCGATAAGCGATAAGCGTCTGCCTTCGGCTCAGGTCATGATCCCAGGATCCTGGGATCGAGTCCCGCATTGGGCTCCCTGCTCTGCTGAGCAGGAAGCCTGCTTCTCCCTCTTCCACTCCCCCTGCTTGTGTTCCCTCTCTCGCTGTCTCTCTCTCTGTCAAATAAATAAATAAAATCTTTAAAAAAAAAGATTTTATATATTTATTTGAGAGAGAGAGAGAGAGAGAGAGAGAGAGAGAGTGTGTGTGTGTGTGTGTGTGTGTGTGCATGGAGGGGGGAGGGGGAGAGAGAGAGAGAGAGTCTCAAGCAGACTCACCACTGAGCACGGAGTGGGGCTCTATCTCACAACCCTGAGACAAAGTCAAAAGTCAGACACTTAACTGATTGAGCCACCCAGGTGCCACTCAAATACATTTTACTATGTGAATAAAGCCAGATTCAAAAGGCTACACATTGTATGAATCCACTTACATGTCATTCTGGAAAAGGCAAAACTAGAGAGTCAGAGATAAGACCAGTGGTTGCCAGAGTTTGAGACTAACTGTAGGGAAGGTGCTGACTAGGCGGGGATGCCAAAGGGGACTTGGGGGTGGAGTGCAATTGTTCTAGATCGTAAATGTGGTGGTACAATTTGTTAAAACCTATAGAAATGTATTATTCCACAAAGAGTGAATTTTATGGTATGTAAAAAAAAGGGGGGGTGTCTAAATTTAGTCCTCTAGGCAGCAGGCAAGAAAAGAGTGTGCTGACTCTACAGGCCAGGATAAAATAATGAATCTGCTTAGTTCCCCTAAATTATACCTGCCAAGCTGTAAGCACAGCCCACTCTTTTAAATCTCTGTTGTTGTGATCTCTAACCAGGTTGAGGTAAAGATGAAAAATTTAAGAAATGAAGCACTGGATGGATGATGACAACTATTCTAATGACACCGACAACTGGGTGGGGAACATCAATATTTATATTTTCGGAGACGTTGTTCTTTGTGAGTATAAAAACAGAGGAAAAAAATAGTGGAGATGTTCCTTAATGAGTAGGAGAGAAAATAGTGGCAAGAAGGCTGAAAAGATAGCAGTTATGATCAAGTGGGTTCATGACCATACATTGAACAGGAATGAACAAATTCAAGGTCTTCATGCAAAGGGTGAATGCAACCTCACAGAGGCCATCCAGACCTGGAGGCAGAGACCTACAGATGTCCACGCATATCCTCCCTGGAATGACAGCTTCACCAGGACACTCACATCACTCCTGTGGCCCATGTCCACAGCAATATGGTTCCCACAGGAGGTACGCAGTCAGTACTGATTGAGTAACAAATACGTGAAGGCAGAAGCTCAGGAGAAAATCTGATTCAAGAGAAATGGTGAAGAATTACATGGAAGATTTATACATATCATTTGGTCAAGCTCAGTATTCTGAAGCGTTCTGAGATTACAAAACCAACTTACAACAAACAACTTACAAAACCAACACATAAAGCAAAAAACAAAAACAAAATAGCCTCAAAACAAAAGAGGGCAGCCAGAAGGAATGGCACGGGAGCCTTAATTCTCCAGCTCTGAGCTGCTCAGCCGAGGCATGTGGACCATGTTGGCTGCTGCTCTAGGAGAGAACACAATGAGGACACCAAAGAATGTCAACAGGGTGACAATGACAGATGATAGCTAACTTTCCTATTGTTTTTCAATGTCCAGGCACTGTTCTAAGTACTGGGCTAATAGTAACTCACTTAACCCTCCTCACAACCACCACCACAGGGGGGCTATCGGAATATCACTGTACACATGAGAAAACAGGCACAGGGAAGCTATCTGACTAACTCAGGGTAGGGTCTGAACCTCTCCTGACCTGACGGTCTGCACACATAACCCCTACGCTATTATGGGAAAATGGGGCAAACCCATGAAGACAACAGTTAACAGAGATGAAGTACTACAACCACAGACATCCTACCACTGAGGGTGTGGACGCGAGACACGACTGAACTGACAGCTACATGTGACAATAACGCTGGGGGGGCAGGGGGGGTTCAATTCTGCTCCACGGGTGCCTGAAACAGGAAGCTCCTTCAATGGCTGACATCCTCCAATGGTGCCCCAGGGAATGGTGTTCTGCTCTTGGACACACCCCCTTCCAGGAGGTCCAGACTGGAGCAGCAGGCTGAGGACTTTCAAAACTATGACTATGTTGTCTAGAGACGTTCCGTGTGATGAGAAGACAATAGGAGAAGGCTGTCTTCTGAAGAGTGAAAGGCACTCTTCACACTCTTCACGTGGATGAGGAGGAATTCAATTTGCTCTAGGCTGCCCCCATCACTGCAGGTGTCCAGGCAGAGGCCAGACAACAAATTGTTGGACCAGATAGCCCTGTGATCTCAGTCAGTGATTAATTATTCTCAGATGCGAAGTGATTCTCAGGTCTCCAAGAGCAATTTAGGAATGGAAAAACCCACTTCCAACTCAAAGAAGAAATACAAACAAGGCTGCTGGGAGGAAGTATCAGCCAGCCGAGAAGAGATGCTCTTTATCCTAACAGACCTGATTTCCTTAGGGCACTGACCAGTTATCAGCAAGAGCTGTTCCTTCGAGCTAGCTTAGCAACTTTGTCCATCAACAAGATTCCTGCAGAGTTTCAAAGTATTTTCAATGTACCCTATAATGTTTCTGGGAACATTTATATGTTCTTCCCCCCTGAAGAGAGCATTAATCCTGAGGGAACTGACATTTCAAAAGTCAAGGGATCTATCCAAGCTTAGACTACGTTTTGGACCGCTTAAGACATGTGTTCCTTTACCACAAACTAACAGCTAATTAAAAGACTATAATCCACCCATCCCCTCAGGCTTTGCCTCTGGCAACACAATCAGGCCAACTGTACACCGTGTAGGGCCAAGGAAAAACAGTGAAAACTTGAAGCTATTCCTTCTTCCTTTTTTTTTTTTTTTTAAGGACTAGTAATCCTATTGACTCTGCACCACAAAAATGAAGAGTGCCGTAAAATGGAGTGCGGAGGAAATGGGTACTCTATGGTAGCCCCAGGTGTAAACTGGTTCAGCCCATTGCAAGGAAATTTGGCAATGAAGAGCTTTTAAAATGTTCCTTAGTGGGCGCCTGGGTGGCTCAGTTGGTTAAGCCAACTGCCTTCGGCTCAGGTCATGATCCTGGAGTCCCGGGATCGAGTCCCGCATCGGGCTCCCTGCTCAGCAGGGAGTCTGCTTCTCCCTCTGACCCTCTTCCCTCTCATGCTCTCTATCTCTCATTCTCTCTCTCTCAAATAAACAAAATCTTAAAATAAAATAAAATAAAATAAAATGTTCCTTAGTGAGCCCATGTCTGGGAATCTACCCTATGGTAATAATCTTAAACTCAGAAAAAGCTTTGTACATAATAGATAGATACTATTATTTGTGAGAGTGAAGTACCAGAAAAACCCGAATTTCTAAAAATAGGGGAGTGGTTAAGTGTGTCAACTGAAGATAACACCTACGGTAGAATGTTACTGTAACATTCTGATGTTTAAAAAGAAAGAAGTACGAAACTTACACACCACAAGAAAGGTCTGCCAGAAATTGGACCAATATATTTGAATGGTTGTGTTTGGGCGACGGGATTATTAAGTGACATTAAAAAAAGGGGGGGGTGTGCCTGGATAGCACAGTTGGTTAAGCATCCAACACTTGGTTTCAGCTCAGGTCGTGATCTCAGGGTCATGGGATCGAGCCCCGAGTAGGGCTCTGGGCTCAGTGTAGAGTCTGCTTGAGACTCTCTCTCTCCCTCTGCCCCTCCCCCCACACTCTCTCTTTTTCTAAAATAAATAAATCTTAAAAAAAGAAAAAAAGAAAACTTCCCTCGATCTCCAAGTTTTCTTTAATACACAGGTCTCTCCCTCCCTTTCTCTCTTCCAATAGCTCAATGAACACAAGGGAATATTCTCCCTGATTGTGCTTCTCCCAGGTCTGGAATGAATCTTCCCTCTCCTTTCAAGAATGTACAGCCCCACATAAACATACATGTATGCAGACGTTCACATCGTTCTGTTTCTTTCTTTCTTCTACCAAACTGGGATTGTATCACACTTTTTCAAGAGCTCCTCAGTTTCCTTTAAAACAAAGGCCCTAATTTCTAAGAACTCTGTTACCTCGGCAGACCATATTTCAACATCTCCTTCCTTGCTTCCTCTGCCTAAATTGAAACCATGAGGAATTCCTTGGGGACCCCAAGTCAAGTTGCATACCTTAAAGGGAGCCCAGACCCACTCTTCCCTCCCTTCCTTCAAGGCTGCCTGTCCTAGGGGCCAGGCTATGTTCCACACCTGCATAGGCTGCCTTCCCCAGCATCATGTCCTCACCCATAACTGGACAGTAACTAATCTCCCTCACTTGAAATGCAGTCCCGCCAGGCTGGGGACCTGATCTTGTTTTATATCTCAGTCCCTAAGACATTCCCAGACACCTAGGAACTGCTCAATGATTACTGAATAAAAAACAAATATCCAAACACCATCAAATTGTTTATGACTGATTCTAAACCAATCAAGTATCTATTGAGAAACTTCTCAATGAAGACAAATTCCAAGAACCCAAAACCTTATAATGAGGATGGGAAATAAGATATAGCTGCACTGAAAGATGTGGCAAACACCAGTGGCACCTGTCAAAATGGTAGCAATAAGGACTAGGAGGAAAGTTTTTCCTAAAGCTAAGTGTATACAACGTGAAGGACTGACCTGTACTGTTGGGTGAATTCATTTTCTCAGATGTTCTTCTCAAAACGAAATTATGGAGATAGTAGAGGGTAGTTTTTTCTATTAATATCTTTACATAGTAAAATTACAAGCTGGTATCATTCTGCCAATACCTCTCCTTCCCCAAGTTTTCTGAAATTTGAATGGTCCAAGAGACCCAGAAGTGGGGTCCAGGTGGCCAATGACCTTATTAGTTTATGGGAGGAACAGATCCCCAATGCCAAAGGGAGACACTCTTTGAGTTGAGCCCTAGGGGTGGGTTTGATTTTGTAAGCAGAGAGGAGATAAAACCAGTAATGAAAGCTGAAAGCATACCGGCATAGGGCCAAGAGGAATCCAAAGATGTTCAGGAGGCAAGTTTTTGTAGTTAGCTCTTATAAGGCAGGTGCTAGAAAAACAGTAAAACTGCTTAGGAGAGAAAATTCAGCACTAACTTACTCCGGAGACAAATGCTTGTCTTGTTCCAGGCACCTTTTGCACATTTTCCTCCCCACATCCACCCATCTCAAAGCCCCCATCTTTCAGAGGACACCAGGCATTCATTTCAGGGTAAGAAAGTGGCAGAGGTGGTATCTGAACCCAAGTCCACTTTCTGCTCACCACCTGAGATGTGAGAGCCTGTGTTCATTCAACAGTCTGTGTGGATGCTTTGGAGGTTCGCCGGCAGGTCAGAGATTCGAAGAAAGTGGTGCAGCGGTAGGTTTAAAAACAATGGAGATAAGGAGAAAAGGGAAGAGCCAGAGTTGGTTCTGATTGGAGGAGGGCTAAGGAGAATCAACAGGACCTGGGGCCCGAATGACGATTATGGAACATGAGGGAAAGAGGAACTGAAGACACGGATTTTGGATGATCAGAATGGGAACTGAGGTAGAATAGAGAAGTTGGGAAGACAAACTCTCAGAGTCGTAGATTTCCACCAAAATCTGTAAGTGGCGCTAACATGAAGAAGGGCAGTGGAGCACAGAGGTTAAGAATCCTGACTCCGGGTCGGCCTGGCTTCAAATCCTGCCCTTGCCACTTACGAACAGGCAACCTTAGGAAAGTAATTGATCTGTGCTTCGGTCAAATCAGGTGTCAGAGATACACCAGCACACACCTTGAAGGAGGTTGCTTTGAGGACTAAAAGCTATATTCACTGCAAAGATTTAGAATGTGCAAGCCACGCAGGGTTAAACTGCAGTCTGCCATATCTCGATGTCAATGGTCATCCCTGTGTACCTTTCCTCGGGCTTGGTTTCCTTCTTCTCCCTCCTTACTATTCTCAGCACACCTACATCCAGTTAAGAGCTGGGCAAGCCCACATCCTCACATCTGCTTCTTGGAGACCCTCCTGCAGCTCTCCTGACCAGGCCGACCCTTCTCCCCTCTCCCTCCCCGTTGGCTGGTCCTGAGGGGTCATGTTCAAACACTCAACTATCCGGCAGGCACTTCAACCCCTATCTTGGATTCTTCCAGGTGAATTTAAAACTTTTTATTTGGGTAACTTTCAAACATATACAAAAGCAAAGAATTCAGTGAGCCCAGTTAAACCAACACTCATGTTCCATGGCTAGCTCATGGCCAACCCTGGGTCATCCATCCCCCATCCATCCCCCGCTTCCTGCGGACCCCACTCTGCCCTCCAAACTATAGGATATCATTTCACTGGTGAGTGTGTATCTCTAGAAGACAGAAAATCTTAAAAATTCCTTAAGATGATTATCATGTTTTAAAAGATTTATCAATAATTCTCTAATTAATGAAATATCTAGCTATGCTTTTAGACTGTCCTGACTGTCCTATAAATTATTTTTTCCCCTACAGTTTGTTTATTTCAATCAGGATCCATATATGGTCCATGCATCGCAATAGCTCAAGGACAGCTCTTTTTTATAAATTTATTTTTTTTTAAATTTTATTTATTTATTCACGAGAGACGGGGCGGGGGGAAGAGAAGCAGAGGGAGAAGCAGGCTCCCAAGGAGCAGGGAGCCCGACGCGGGACTCGATCCCAGGACCCTGGGATCATGACCTGAGCCAAAGGCAGACGCTTAACCATCTGAGCCACCCAGGCGGCCAGCTCTTTTTTTTTTTTAAACTTTAATCTTTTTTAGACCTTTAATCCTTGGGGGGGGGGGGGTCCTCTCACTTGCCCTTTCTTTCCTTCTCTCCCTCTGTATCATCTCTAGAAGAAACCAGGATATTGGTTCTATAGTTTTCTGCAGTCTGAACTTTGCTATACATACCTTCATGTTGTCATTTAACATGTTTCTCTGAACCATGTATTTCTTATCAACTAATAATTAGACTTAGCTTGATCAAATTCAGGTGGACTGTTATTTTAGTTTATTTGGGGGAGAAGAAACAGGACTATTTCTTCTTGATTTATTAGCTGGGAAACTTCTGTAAAGAAAAACTTTCCAGACTACTATTTGGTGGTCCAGTGACAGCACATAACACCGGCAAGACAAATGTCTGATCTTTTCCCCCTATTTAACAGTTTTTAAATAATGATTTAGCTCCCTGTTGTCCCCCAAAAGAGAACAGCGTTGCTGTTCATTTGGTTGGATTTTTTGTTTTTGTTTTTGTTTTTTGAGAGTCATTGTGAACTTAAGGGTTTAAATAAATACGATGTTATGGATGCTCAAATTATTTCATCTTTGTCTCCTTAGGTTGGCTCCTGGGTCTTTTTGACTTAGCAGTCCTAGTATGTGAATCCCTCACAGTGGACCAGGAGACCCAAGTCTCTAGGGGTCTTGGACAGCTTTCACACTTTCTTATCTAACAATACGTTCTGGCTTCATCTTGTACAACAAATCAACTCTTTCTCCTCGGGGCCCCATTTTAAGGGAGAAATGATATTAAGTGAACAGAATCTGAGCACTAGAGTTGCTCACTGCTGCTGAGATAATTGTTCCTAGGCCTCTTCAGTGGACAGAGTTAGGAAAGATATTTTCTATTTATATATACATAGATATATATATGAAAATGAGTTTTGGTCTTTCCAAATGAAATTGGTCTTTCCAATTTGCATTCAGGACTCAGATCTTTTCATAGCCTCCTTGATCTTTCATCTGTACCTCCTTTCCTCCACACTGAAAATTCTTGTTCTCAGTAACACCAACATGATTACTCATTTACTCCTTACACAATACATACAGGACACAAAGGACAGATTAACAACACCAACACCATCATCACCAACATGGTTAATGAAAACATTGTAAGATTTTTGCTTCTTGGCACTTCTTTTGGTCCTTATTTTATATCCACTAGAGACAGACAAATAATTGTGTTTGTATAACTGGGTTCTGCCTAGGTCTGCTGATTTCCAGTCTGGCTCTGTCCTTGGGACTTAAGCCTGCCCAGCTTTCAGTTGGAGGTGTGACATCCTGCCTACTCTTTGCCAACTCTACCCCAGAAGCTGGACCCAGTGCAAATCAGAGAAGCCCAAACCACAGCAGAAATCTGACTTTAGTGTTTGCTGCTCTAGGAACTCCATGCACTCAGACAGGCTTAGATCTGGGTTGGGATGAAGCCAGAATGGGCCTTGCCCTTTTGACATTGATTTGGGTGGAAGGCAGTTCCCCACGGGGGCCAGGTCTAAAGCTGACTAGTCTCCTTGCAGTCCTGTTTACTCCCATCTGGCTCTGGGAACCAGTGAAAGCCCAGCACGCTGTGAAATAAGAATCAAGTGGGCATCTGACAGGTGTCTATCAGAAAGAAATATTTATTCAGAGAAGTATCTATTCAAATATCTAAACACATCTGCCCATTTTTTTAAAAAAATATTTTATTTATTTATTTGACAGAGAGAGATAGTAAGAGCAGGAACACAAGCAGGGGAGGGAGAAGGAGAAGCAGGCTTCCCGCTGAGCAGGGAGCCCGATGCGGGGCTCGATCCCAGGACCCTGGGACCATGACCTGAGCCGAAGGCAGATACTTAACCACTGAGCCACCCAGGCGCCCGACATCTGCCCATTTTTAAATTGGATTTTTTTTTTTTTTGCTATTGAGTTGTAGGAGTTATCACATATATGATTTGCAAATATTTTCTCCCATTCAGTAAGTTGCCTTTTCATCTTGT
Organism: Eumetopias jubatus; assembly: GCF_037043125.1. Lineage (NCBI taxonomy): Eukaryota > Metazoa > Chordata > Mammalia > Carnivora > Otariidae > Eumetopias > Eumetopias jubatus. The sequence continues at coordinate 40,518,177 of NW_028274815.1, forward strand.
TGGTTTCTTTTGCAGTGTAGAAGCTTTTTAGTAGTATGTACTTATTTTTGCTTTTGTTGCTTTTGTTTTGGGGGCAGATTCAAAAAGTCATCACCAAGACCTGTGTCAAAGAGCTTACAGCCTATGTTTTCTTCCAGGAATTTTCTGGTTTCAGGTTTTACATTCAAGTCTTTGATCCAATTTGAGTTAATTTTGGTGTATGGGATAAGATAGTGGTCTAGTTTCATTCTTTGGCATGTGGCTGTCCACTTTTTTGAACACTATTTATCAAAGAGACTGCCCTTTCCCCACTGTAAATTCTTGGATTCACTGTCATAAATTAATTGGCCATATACACATGGTTTGTTTCTGGGCTCTTCTGTTACACTGATCTATGTTTCTGGATTTTTTTTTTAAGATTTTATTCATCTATTTGAGAGAGAGAGAGAGAGAGAGAGAGAGAGAGAACAAGCAGGGGGAGCGGCAGGTGGAGGCTGAGGGAGAAGTAAGCTCCCCACTGAGCAGAGAGCCCAACGCAGGACTCGATCCAAGGACCCTGGGATCATGACCTGAGCCCAAGGCAGATGCTCAACCGACTGAGGAACCCAAGCGCCTCTATGTTTCTGTTTTTATGCCATACCATACTGCTTAATTATTATAGCTTTCTAATACAGTTTGAAATCAGGGAGCATGATGCCTTCAGATCTTTCTCTTTGTTCTTTCTCAAGATTGCTTTGGCTATTTGGGGTTTATTGTGATTCTATGCAAATTTAAGGATTATTTGTTCTATTTCTAAAATGCCATTGGAATCTTCATAGAAACTGCACTGAATCTGTAGATTACTTTGGGTAGTGTGCACATTTAAAAAATATTGATTCTTCCAATCCATGAGCACAGAATATATTTCCATTTATTTGTGGCTTCTTCAATTTCTTTCATCCATGTCTTGTAGTTTTTAGCAAACAGTTCCTTTCACCTCGTTTAAATTTATTTTTATTCTTAGGTATTTTATGCTTTTTGATGCAATCATATATGAGATTTAAAATTTTTTTTTCTTTCTGATAGTTCATTATTGGTGTATAGAAATGCAGACAGATGTCTGTGTATTGATTTTACTGAATTTGTTTATTAGTTCTAACAGTTTTTTGATGGAATCTTTAGGGTTTTCTATATATAATGTCATTTGTAAACAGTGACGATTTTATTTCTTCCTTTCCAATTTAGATTCCTTTTATTTCTTCAGTCTTGCCTAATTGCTCTGGCTAGAACTTCCAATACTATGTTGAATAAACGTGATGAGAATGGACATTCTTGTCTTGCTCCTGATCTTAGAGGAAACGCTTTCAGCTTTTCACCATTCAGCATAATGTTAGGTGTGGGCTTGTCATATATGGCCTTTATTATGTTGAAGCATGTTCCCCTATACCCAGAGAGGCTTTTTAAAATCAAAAATGGATACTGAATTTTGTCAAATGCTTTTTAACCTTTATTTTGTTAGTGTAGTGTATCACAATGACTGATTTTCCAAATGTTGAACTATCCTTGCATTCCTTGAATAAATCCCCCTTGATCCACAGTGTATGATTCTTTTAATGTATTGTTGAATTTGGTTTGCTAGGATTTTGTTGAGGATTTTGCATCTATGTTCATCAGGAATACTGGCCTGTAATTTTCTTTTCTTGTGGTGGCCCTTGTCTGGTATCAGAGTTTTGGTATCAGTTACCTAACAATAACTTTTAATTTAAGAATGAAACCAACTCATTTACTTACCTCTTTGTGGTTTTAAAAAATTCTATTTTTAGTTATGGAACTATCTATTTATTTATGGAACTATCTATCTATAAATAAAACTATACCTAATGCAAAGAAACAAACAAGTAACACTAACATACCCATTACCCATATTAAACAGTGTCACATTTTCCCATATTGATCTTGGAACTCTCACCTGATTTTTTTTTTTTTAAAGAAATAAAGTGATACTAATACAGCTATAAAGTCCCTAAACTCAGCCATTTCCCCAGAAGCAACTATTGTCCAAACATGCTGGGTAGCATCCCTCTGCATTGTTTTAATACTTTCATTACATATGTATTATCTACAATTTACAGGCTCAATTTGGGTGTTTTCTCCAACTTTTTATTTTGAAAAACTCCAAATTTACAGGAAAGTTGTAGAAATACAATGAAAACCCATCTTTCCTTCAACCAGATTTACCATCATTAACATGTTCCCAAATTTGCCTTAGGTTTACCTCTCTCCCCTACATATGTGTGTACACACACACACACACACACACACACACACACACACACACACACACATTTTATTTTGCTGAGCCACTCAAATGTTAATTTGTAGACATCATGACACCTTATCTTCCAATATGCATCACCATGGCTCTCCTAAGCATCAGGACATTCTCCTACATAACCACAATATGATTATCATTCTCTCAGGAATTTTAAACATTCATATAAATGGCACCACAATTTAGGGATGCTTTAGCAACTTGCTTTTTCCAATTAACATTAGACTTTTAGAATTTGTTCATGCTAGTACACATAGGTCTGCTTAATTCCCTGTATTCTACTATATGGCTGTGTTTCCTCATCTACTTATTTTATGTATCGAGGACTACTATGTTCTAGTTTATGCTAATACGTACAATGAACAATGGCTGTTCTTGTTCATGTCTCTTGGGCCACATGGGAGAGATCTGCTGGGTCATAAGATATGTGCATCTTTAATTTTACTACACATTGCCAAATCATTCCTCAAAATATTTATACTAATTTAAGCACCATTTATTAACATATATCCTTGCCGACACCTGCATTCTCATATTTTAATATTTGCCATCTCATTATGGTTTTAATTTGCCTTTCCCTGATCCTGCCTCTTTCTTTAAACAGAAAGCAAAGAACACATTTAACCTTTTCTGAACATCTTATACACCCTCCATTGCAACATACCCTACTGTGTCATTACTCCAGTCTTTCCCTTTGCCTAGATGGTCAGCTGCCACTTAACCTGCAAATGCTCAGGCTGTCTAAGACCCAAGTACTGTTCCTAAATCAAGTCAGTAAACCCTAGGTAAAGGTTCAGGGACCTCTCCTATAGATAAAAGAGCAGGAACTATAGTAAAGGACAATATGACCAGTTTTTCAGTGAGACTAAACACTTCTCAGTTCTTGATTATACAATAGATGTTTAATCCACTAGAAGTGTAATATTTAGATGAGTAGCATAAACTCTCAACTCTGAGAATTAGCAAAAAATGGACAAGTCAGAGGTCAGAGATCTCATCACCTCCCCTCAACAGAAAGGTGTATAGCCTCACAGCCTGAGGCGGTCAAATGCAGGTAACACAGACTGGCCTCATTTCAATTACTCAGGAGGGGGAGGGGCAGAAAGGAGAGGTGGGTGGAGGTGTGTGATGATGGGAAATACACCCAGCTAGGAAGTAAGACCAGGCTGTTGGCTCCAGCTCATTCTCCTAGTCTGTAAAAGAAGATAAACTAGATGGCTTCAAGTTTTTGTTCTTTCAACTCAAACATTTAATGGTTTTACAATACCATAAGAGCCAGGGAAAAATTCATTTCACTTCAGCCCTCCACAAAACTGGGGTTCATAAAACAGATCCTGAATCATCGAAAACAAAACAAAATGCAACAGAAAAGATTCTCTCTTCATTCTTTAAGAAGTTAGAAAAGTGTAGGATGCATTTTGGAATATTTTCACCAAAATGGTTAAAGTTTAAAGTTTAGCATTTTGACGAGGGAGCATTTATTGTTTGGAAAACCAGATGTCTTTTTCTCGTTTTTTTTTTTTTTTTAAGATTTTATTTATTAGAGAGAGAGAGAGAGAGCATGAGAAGGGGCAGAGGGAGAAACAGACTCCCTGCTGAGCAGGGAGCCCGATGAAGGGCTGAATTCCAGGACCCCGAGATCATGACCTGAAACACTTAACCGACTGAGTCACCCAGGCGCACCTGGAAAACCAAATTTCTTAAGGGATAAAAGACATATACATGAAAATTGTACATACAATGAACACCTCTCAGGTACTCTTATAGGCATGGGAGAGAAGAACACTATTTTTGATCCCAAAGAATTCATTATCTAATGGAGGAGACAAACAAGAAAACAACAGTTTTAATATAAACTGGTGCTAATAATTAATGTTAGTATAGGGTATTGGGGGGAAAAGGTACAAAAGTCAATCATGGGCAAGGAATTTCTAAATCAATGGTGGGTTCCAAGAAGAAAAGATGCCAACAGAATCCTGAGAATCAGTGGTGAGCACACTGGCACAGACTGGTAAGGGGTGGAACATTGTAAGTCCCCATGGCTTCAGAGATTGGTGCTCACTGGAACAAGCTGGGACACAATGCCAAGAAGCTATGAAGCTCTGACACCAGTCAGGACATCAAAGGTGAACAGAAAGAGGCTTCTGTACTTCAGACACATGCACTTTATTTTTTTTTAAAGATTTTATTTATTTATTTGATAGAGAGAGAATGAGAGATAGAGAGCACAAGAGGGAAGAGGGTCAGAGGGAGAAGCAGACTCCCCGCCAAGCAGGGAGCACGATGCGGGACTCGATCCCGGGACTCCAGGATAATGACCTGAGCCGAAGGCAGTCCCTTAACTAACTGAGCCACCCAGGCGCCCCCAGACACATGCACTTTGAATGAGGATCTTGGAGATTAAGGGTGTAGAACACCTTACCTTTCCTCTCCTGTGAACAATTAGTTATGTGAAGATTAAATATCTGGCTAACACAGCAGGTTAAGTTTTTTCAGGTGAAAGTCAGTATAATTTGCCTGGTTTGTTTCAATCCTACCGATTTTGTAATGATCAAGAATACTAAGTTCAATGGTTGATTTGGTCAAGTTTCTGATGAACACTCAGGCTGAGTGAAAATGCCCATAATGCAGAAGTATGTTCTCTGTTGAAGAAGTTAGTATCTAGACACAGTAAAGGCAGGAAGTTTCTACACCGTAAGTCATGCTCAACACACATGAAATTCACCTTTTTTTTCTTTTTTAAAGATTTTATTTATTCATGAGACACAGAGAGAGAGAGAGGGAGGCAGAGGGAGAAACAGGCTCCCCACGGAGAAGGGAGCCCAATGTGGTGGGGACTCAATCCCAGGACCCTGGGATCACGACCTAAGTCGAAGGCAGATGCTTAACCAACTGAGCCACCCAGCTGACCCTGCAATTCACCTTCTGAATGGAAGATGGTTAGCCTCTGAAAACTCCTGGTCAATCACCAGCATTCTAGCGACAATGGGGTCATGAAAAGGAAGACATCTCTTTCTCCCCTCCCCAGAGAGCTTCCAGCCACTGGGCAGAGGGAAGGAAGGCTAGTTAGCCCAGACGACTACAGGAGCCAGTGTCTGGTGTTCTCTTGCAAGGCATGGCTGGAACACCTCCTCCCCAGGACCTCCGCTCATGCCTCCAGGCTTGAGTATTCCTTTTTCAGGTACTCCAGGTAAGGTTCCACTCTGTTTTGCCAGCCACTTGTCACATGTATTGTAAAGCCTGGTTTTCCTGTTTGTTCCCCTACATGTTAAGCTTCCAAGGGCCAGGACCCTATCATATTCTACTTGGTAACCACAGAAGGTGTTCAGTAATTGTTAAATGGATGGACGGATGCGTGCACACCAGGCATTCTTCCAAGGCAGGCCAGCAGGGAGGAAGGGGGTTGGTAATGTTGGCCTGATTGATTTCACAACATGTACGCATTCTAGAAGCAAAAAGCAAGCATGGAAAATGTGGATTGGTGATGTTTGTTTTGTTTTGCTTTGTTTTGTTTTAAGGCAAAATGAAGAGGGTAGGATGAACTGAGTGAACATCACTAACCACTCACTGAAAGTTGTTTGGACTCCATCATTTGGGAAAACTCCGAGCACAGCGGGGTGCGAAGTTCCTCAGATGGCAAGAGGGGTGTCGGGGCTTCGCAGGCAACGGAAATGGGCAAATTGCATTTCACACAGTTACATACCTTCTCATCAGATCCCCACTTATTATTTCCGCACCAGTCCAGTAATTCAGGGGCGGGCGTGGGAGTAGATAAAAGGTGCCTGGAGCCAGGGTGAGAAGAAGGATGGGCAGAGAGGGCCCAAACTTGCCCACACCCTGTGAGCTTCCTTTCATCCCTTTTGAATAAAATCTGCATTCCTTTTCTCGGAGAAGGGCAGCCCTGCTCCCCACCTAACGGCCCTGAATGTGGTGGACTTGGTGCCCCCCAAGCCAAGCTCCGCAAGGCAGCTGAACCCAGGCCAGCGTTAGCACTGAGGAGAAAGGGAGATTGTCCCCCTGGCCCAGCTCAAACATTTCATTCTCTTCCTAGGCCTCAAAACCCTAATTTGACCACAAAAACCTGGCCTCTGGTGTTTCTGTTATGAGTATCGGATTCCTTCGGCTGAACTTGGCTGTTCACTGCCTGAACAAATTACATTAACAATACAGAGAAATGTATACAGGGCCTTAAAAACACTGCTGAGCAGGGACCAAAACAAAGACGGTGGTGTCCTAGCAACAAACCTCACCCCCCAGCAGCCTCGGGCCCTGCCAGGGATTGTAAGCCATTGAGCTCCTCTCTTCTCTGCAAACAATTAGGGACAGAGAAGTCACAATTAGAGATGGGATTTACAGCCAGAGGAGCAATCTATAAATCACGGAGCTCCCACCCCCAGCCATTCCCAGCCAGATAATCAGAGCCAGATGTTTGCCACAGCTGCTTCAACGTGGGTACACTGTTGTCCAACTCAACCGACCATGCTCCTGCTCGGAGAACCGGCAGAGGCTCCAGCCAAAGAATCCTGCCAAGCCAGAGGGGGGCCTCTGCACCCTGGAGCAGGCCCAACGGCAGAAAAAGTTGGGTCATGCAGGAAGTGTTGGGTCGAGCGACTGCAGAGGTGCACAAGGCACTCTCGCTGGCGGGCCGCGGGGCTCCCGGCCTTCCCTCCAACCCCGCATCACTCCGTGATGCAGGCAACAATGACAGTGAGCAGCAGTGACAATGACAATCTGATCACCTGTGAAGTACTAAGCACTGAACTGTGTACTTTACAGCTACTCCCTCGCTGAAGAGCCCTCAGTTCACAGATGAAGACACGGAGCCTTCCAGAGGGTAACAGTTTTCTAGAAGGTTCCCAGGGCTCCGGAGAGGCAGAGCAGCAAGTTAAAGCTGGGTCAGCTTGACCGTGATGCCCCAATAACCTCACTAAACTGTGCAGAGACCGATTCAGGATGCGGGGCTGGCCGTTTCCAAGTTACTCTCTGGACTGTCAAACTTGGAAAGAGACTTGTTGTTATTTTATCTCTCCATAGGTGGTTGGTGTTTTCAATTTCATGGCTGACCCACAGCAGATTTTTAGAACCTAGGGCCATGACACAGCAAACTCCAAGTGTGGTAAAAGCTAGACTATTCAAATGTCGCCAAGGTGTTTCTCTTCATAGACCACCTTCTGATGCACATGTTTTTCTTCATTTTCCTACTTATGTGAGATAAACATAATGTGCACACATCTTAAATATACAGCTCAAATTATTTTTCGCTATGTATCAACCCATGTAACCACCACCAGATGAAGATATGGAACCTTCCAGGATCCATTTTACAAGGTTCTCACATTTCCCTTTCCCAGGCAACATTCCCCTGCCCCCACGGTAGCCACTGTCCTAAGCTTTATCACCATATAGAATTTTGCTTGTTTCTGAACCAACAGAATCACACATTGTGTCTCTGGTGTCAAACCAGGTCTTTTGTGCAGCTTTGGTGATTCTTGGGGTCAAAGCAAGGTTCCCAGTGTAAAATTCCCGACAATGAAAACCTAAGATAGCGTCCCTAGTTCTGTCTGCTACGTCAGCTTTGAGACTATCCCACGACACTGGTAACTCTTCTTCCCAGAACCCTGTTGGTGGTGTCTAAGACGCCCTGTCTTCAAGGCCTGGACAAGCCCCTGGCCGTTGAGCCTCGAGCACTGTCGGTAACTGAAGCTGGTAGTTACAAGCTGTGTTTACCGCACTTGTCACCCTCCATCCTTTACACACTGACAGCCACCACCTTTCACTCCTCAGGAAGGGCAGCAGGGCATGGAGGATGTGGCTGAGGCCCCCTCCCAGGAGGGGAAGGATTAAATGGTCTAGGATGTCTGGGCTCCAAGGGCTCTCCAGGTTCGGGCTGCTGAGGCAAAGCGCTCCCCAGTCACCCTAGCACTGCCCATCACCCCAGGAGACCCTCAGAGCGGGGAGCACTCCATCAGGGCAAGAGGAGGCCACCCACTCACCAACCCCCCACAGAAGGAGCCCCCTATTGGGTTGGGACTTTCACTGGGAAATCAAGGCAGAAAAGCTAGATTGGGGGTGGGGGCATGCATGAAGCTTCAGTTCAGAGGATAAAAACAGCCAGGACAACAGAGATTCTGAGGAAGGCCGACACCCTAAGGGCTAGGAGGGAGCAGGCTTTGCTCTTCTTTGGCTTTCTCCCCACAGTCTTGACCACCTCCTGAAGCACAGTGATGCTCACCTTAACTCCTTGGCATGGCCCCAATATCACTTCCCAGGGCAGTTATTTTTAGTCGCACTGAGCACCTGTTTGTTTCCATGACTGTTTAAAATTCTAAATCTGTTGCCATATTACGACATAGGACACTTCCAAAGGATCTAATACTATCAGCCGGAAGTGGCAGACCCTTAGGAATTCATACTCTCATCCAAGTATTTATGGCTGACACATAAATACAGTGACCCTACCTTCCAAATAAAACATCGGGGCATGGGATTTCACAAAGGATATTTTTGGAGGTGTCATTTGGATGGAGAAATAGAATCACAGCATATTCTTGATTTGTGGGGATACTGTGGGGATTTGACTGTCTGTGAGGAAGACTGTTCGAAAATTTCAGAACTGGAAATTGAGGGAGATAAAGGCCACTCCCAAATTCAGCATGTGGAAGCCCAAAGCAGTCTCCTATCGAGGCTGCTCGGGTCCCCAAAAGAGCTGGAGTCCATTCCCCACAACCAGCCCCTAAAACCCTCCCTTGCCCCCGGCACACGGGACAACTAGAGATTTCTCCTTTCTCTTTGTTGCCCTCTTCATCTTCTGGGCTACCCTTGGGTCACCCCATTTCCCCCATCTCAGCCTGTGTACCCCCTTTTACCACCGACTTCCAAGACTCCTCCATTCAAACGCAGTCTCTTCTGCTGGGGGACAAGTTCTCTCTTGTTCTAGTCCTAGGGGCGTGGGGTGGGGGGGGTGTTTCTAAAGGCTGGTCGACTTCCTAAGCTTGTAACTGACACAGGAGGGTCTCCTGACCCTTCCCACGACTCTGTCTGGACCCCACAGTGACCCTGACCACAGCCTGCTCAGCAGGTTGGTGCTGCTGTCTCGAGGACTGGGCACGCCCAGACGGTGCATGAGCACATCCTTCCTCAGCGGCTGAAGATCCTGACCTGCACCCGGGCCCAAGCCTATTTGCAGCTCACATGGAAACGTATGAGAAAACGCTCAACAGTAACCAGAAGACTGCATGTGTCTGCCATCCCTGAAGAACCCCACCCTTTCCCAGCTCCCAACATCTAGTCTTGCAGGTCCCTCGGCCCGGTCTTCTCTTCTCCCTCTTATAGATTCAGGCTCTTCAATATACAGATCCTTGGAAAACACCATCAAGACCCCAGGCTCCGATGAGCCTTCCTTCCTTGGAACCACGGGTCAACCATGGGAAGGCTGCCCAGGGCCAGGCAGAGTGTAGTCATATTAACAGTAGCCACGATGGTAATTATCGGGTGTGTCCTAGAAGGTGGACCCTGTGCCTGGCCCTTTCACATGGACTTACCCATTGAACCCTCACAACCGGACTATGTGGGAGGCACCGTCCCTGCCCAGGGGTACAGAGAGGCCAGGTAACTGGCTCAAGGTCATGCCCACTGCTAAGCGGTGGGGCCAGGGTTTGAGCCCAGCTCAGCCCAGACAATGCGGCCCGGACGGAGGGGTGGGCATAGCCCATCAGAGGGGACAGTGCTGACTGTTACCACACAGGAGCTTGAACCCTACATTGGTCCTCGGAGAACCTCTATACCACTTTTTTTTTTTTAAGAGGTGCTGGATTTTTACATGATATTTTTTAACTTTGTAAAATCACCGTTCCAGCCCCAAGCCACATCTGAAAGTAGACTGGAACAGTGAGCACAGGTCACGCCTGCTCTCAAGAGTGCCTCATGCATCTGACCAGGCACTGGTGAGGTCTTATGTGAGAGATTTCCTTCCAGACCTGGAATTAGGATTTAAATGTTTGTGGTTTCAGACAGCCCTTCCTACCTAAATGATAAGCTAATTGGAGGACGGGGAGCAGGTCTTATGAGTCATCATGTTTTGTGAAACCCTTCACAGGCTCATGTCGTCCTGGTAGAACAGGGGAGAGACTTACCTTCACTGAGACCCTACTGTGTGCCACCACTGTGCTAGACCCTTCCATATACCAGCTCGTTTAATCCTCCGAAGGACCAGCTGAGTCCGGTAATAGCGACCTAGCCTCTTCTTTTTAAACGAATGAAGATGGTGATGTTCGGAGGGGCTTAGCCTCCTGCCTGAAGTCACAGCCTTCAATGGCAGTACCACGCATGCTCCTGCCAGTTCATGGAACAGAATGTAAAGAACTGTTGATCTGCTTTATCTTGGTGGTTCCAGGCAGGGAAATCAATTCCTCAACTAATTAATGAGGGAACTGTTTATGTTTCAAAGGCTCTCAGAAAATGATAGAGTACTTGGATCCTTGGATAACAAAATTCTCTGAGCTCTCAGGGCCATGTTGGCTGCCTTGAAGCCTGAACAACACTGTGCTAGAAACACAGACTTATTCAGCAATGTTTACCAAATCCCTACTTATGTGTGAGGGTTGTCCTCAAAGTGAAGGAGCAGAGCTGTGTCTGGGAGTAGACCCATCACGCTGTGTGGCAGGGGGCAGTCCTGGGCAGGTGAAGCCTTGTGCGTGGATTCTGCATAAGGCTTCACCCGCACAGGACTGACTGGGGTCTACTCTACTATTCCTGAGCCGTGCCGCCCTTGGGACAGTTTCCTCACTGCTCCACACTTCGGTTTCCCTACTTAAAAATGGGAAGATGAGGATGGTACTCACTGGTAGTCCCTGTCTCCCAGGGCTGGTGTGAGGATTATATTAGTCGAAATACACATTTAGAAAGGTCTGGCACACGGCAAGCACTACAGAAGTGGGGTTATTGTTTAAAACCCCAAGTTGCTGTTCCTTTGTCATCCCCCATGGAAGGGAGAGGTCCTACTAGCCAAGGACAAGGGGTCGGGAACAGCCTGGATGAGCCCAGCCCTCCACATGGTCATCTGATGCTTCCCTCGATGGCTTACTGAAAACTTTTCCTGCCTTGACTATGTCTCATCGTTTATGGTGGGTTTTCACTTGATCCTCCTGGGTTTTCCAGGGAGACATTCTGCAAACAGTGCTTGTTTCCAATCTTTATTGTCTTGACTACTGTACCAATGCAACCCTGCTCTCTCCCTTCCTAGCCCTTTGCACTTCTCGTCTATCTTGTCAACATGGCAATGACGCTGAGGCACTGCTAGAGATCCCTGGTGTCAGGGGAAATGTTAGGGTGCCAGCAAGGGACCGCAGCTATGCTAGGCCCAAGGCTTCCCCAGCAGGGCAGACAGTTCCCAGGGGAAGCTGGAATGATGATGGGGACACTCAGCATGTATGGGGAAGGGGCAGACAGGAGAGGAGGCCCAGGAGGCAAGGAAGAGGCAGAGCTGAGGTCACTATAAGGAGCCAGGAATGGTCATATCATGGGGAGTGTCCCCCAGGAGGCCTGACACAGGGCTGGGACTCAAGAAGTACTGGTGGATCAACGTGACCTGTGAAGATCATGTCCTGTCCCCATGGGCACAACCTAGGACAAGCCCTTCCAGATCCCCCCCTTCTCCAGGATTTTAAGTATATGGAGACCCATATGCTGTCTTTTCTTACCAAGAGACACCCCTATCTAAAATGCAGATCCTTGCAAAGAAGGTAGACGGTTTCCTAATGCATTAAAATTCTAACTGATTTCCCTGTCTGCTCAATTGGACTCCTTGGGAATGTGCATACAGGACATTTTGTGGGGGAAGTCATCTCATAATTTGAAAATGCAGTATTTGCAACAGTAGGTTACTAGGCAAAGGCGTTGTTCCCCATTACCTGGGCCTCCTCCCCAAGTCAGCCCTGAGGCAGTGTCAGTGCGGCACCCTGGGGTAGACAGAGGAAAAGTGCTTTTCAGCAAGCACCCAGGATGATTCTGAAGCAGAGGTCCAGAGACTACACTTTGAGAATCACTGTCCTGATGGTTCTGCAGGTTTGATGCCTCTGAGCATCCTCCCCATAGTTCCCCACTCCCTCCTCTGACCCAAGAAGCCCCTCCAGATATTCAGGGTTCAAGCAGATCCTCCTAGGAGCACAGGCAATGGGCAGATCCCAGGAAAAGAAGCAGGCCGGCCAGCCACCCCTGGCATGGCCGCCCCCACCCCCAAACTATGGGAGACGGAAGGGGCTACAGAATATCCAACTGAGCCCTCCTGTCCCATTCATGTACTCGGACAGCACAAGTGTCAGTGGCTTCATGTGTAACCGTGTCCATAGCGTCGAGCAAAGGAAGGTGAAGCTGCCATCTGGGTTTCGGTGCCCCTGTGGGCCCTACATTAGGGTCTCAAACCACCTTCCTCCTTGGGCTGCTGCCCAGGGATTTACGGCCTTATTCACAATCTAGGCCCTTCCTGCATGGCTCGCCTGTGTCCTCACTGGATGCATACATATTCATCTGTCTCACCTGGAGAAAACTCTCACAACCAGACACTGTGTTTTAATGGGGGCGCTTTTCAGATTAAGAGAAATATTTGGCCCTGTTATTCAATGACTACTGTAAAATTCTATAAAAGATGTGGAGGAAAAAGAAATCAATGACCTGCAAAGCCCAGAATATTCTGAAAAGTAACCTCACTCTTATAAATTTCATATTACCTCCCTAAGTGGGGGGGGGGGGATCAGAATTTTATGATCCATCACTTCTTCAAGATAATAAAAAAAAACAGAAGATAAAAAAATGTGGACCATAACATCTCCCCTGCCCCCCTTTCTGGAACTGTCTCTTCCAATAAAAAGGCAGCTCCTACCATTTCAGAGGCTCCCCCTCCACTGGACTGGAGTATTCAGCTCCAGATTTGTGGCTAAAACTAAAACTGCTTGTGTGACAAGATAAACACATACCTAGAAATCACTCTGAAAACAAGGAATGGTAGGAATTTAGCTTTCCTGTGATGAATAAGATATGGCTCACTCCCTCACTTCCTTCAGGTCTCTGCTCAAACCTCACCTCCGTGAGACCTTTGCTGACACCCACATGTAAGGCATCCTGACCTTTACTCTCTATGGGCCTCCCTCTGCTTTATTTTCTTTATCACCACCTGACACACTGTGTGTTTGTTCACTGTCTCTCCCCTCATCCAGAAGGTAAGCAACTGGAGAATGGACATTTTATTCATTGCTACGTGCCCAGTACCTTGAAAGTGCCTGCCATGTCACTGCACTCAAGTAGCTGTTTGGGCAAGGAACCCATCCACCTGCCAATCTGCCCAACAGTCTGCTCATTCACCCAGATATATACCCATTTAGTAAATGCCAACCATGATCGAGATGCCCTGATGGACGTTCTGTAAATGGGAGTAGAGACTAGACATAGTTTTTGCTCCTGGAGAGACAGATACCTGGCAGATATGTGTGCGTTTGAGACAAGGGCCTGAGGGGAACAGGCAGGAGCTATGAGAACAAAAAAAGGTGAGAGCTATGTAAGATTAGGGGAGCAGGGAAGTCCTCCAGAGGAAGTGACACGGAGGCTGAGAGGGGGTTATCCAGATGAAGAATGGGGTGAATGGGAAGCACAAGGGGAGGTCCAAGGTGGGAAGAGCTTGGTGGCTGTGAACAAGTAAGAAAATGGCACAAAAGACAAGGAGTCAGACCACACTTGGTCCTCTATCACCAAGGTGCTGTGCACCTGGCAGGTGGTAACCTGGACCTAAATCATTGAGTGAAGATCAAGCATCAACTCTGCTTACAAGATTTAGAGAAGCAAGGAATAAACAATCCTGAAATGTTTCTTCCCATACCAATTATAAAAGAATATTGAAATTAATTTTAAAATATGGGTTGAAATCCCCCTTTGTTTCTGCATCAATGAGGATGCTTCTTAAATATCTGAGAAAACCTTGGTATGAGGAATCAACGTAACTACAACATTTTTTGGTGATAGAATACCGTGGCGCTCCTTCACATTGTGGCATTTCTGACTGGAGAGTGGAGTCATTGTTCACAGTCAGGAGATTGGATTTAATGGACACGGTCTTTTTTTTTTTTTTAATTTTTTTAAAGGTTTTATTTGTTCATTTGAGACACAGAGATACAGAGAAAGAGAAGAGAAAGCGTGAGCAGGGAGAGAGGCAGAGGGAGAGGGAGAAGCAGGCTCCCTGCTGAGTCAGGAGCCCGATGTGGGGCTCGATCCCAGGACCCTGGGATCATGACCTGAGCCGAAGGCAGATGCTTAACCATCTGAGCCACCCAGGCGCCCCTAATGGACATTGTCTTAAAGATAATCTTTAAAAGACTGTGTTTTCTTTTCTGCTAGAACAAAATATCTTATAGAAGTTTGTGTCCTGGGTTTATTTTCTCCTGCTAAAATTAGAATACATGCAACAATTTTAAGTTGCATAAGATAAATGAGGGCCTCCTTAATGAACTATAACCTCCTTGAAGGGAGGCATTATCTCTGGATTCCCAGCACCAAGAACAGTTCTCAGCCCATAAAAGATCCTTTAAAACAAGTTTAATAAGATGAAAGGGCCTCAGTTAGCCAAGATTTTGCTAGTCTGGTTTTGCATAAATCCTGCTCACAATCCAGTACCTGCCACATGCTAGCTGAAGGATTACAGGCTCTGGAACTGACTTTTTCAGAAAATTAAATGCAACAATAACTGATGAAGAGTGACCCACCCAGCAGCCCAGTACTTGGCAGTTAATAAGTGGGTTAATCAGTAAGAGGGATTATTGTTTTGTCCCGAAAAATGCAAGCAAAACCAAGATTGTTCATAGACCTTTTGCATTATTACCTTAATCACCTTCTACCAGAATCTGAACTTGGCACAAAACCACTAATCCACTGACACATTCTGAGGGCACCCAGTCCACATGGCCAAGGAGGACTGCAGAGCCTGTCTGGTCAAAAACAAACACAAAAGGTCTCAGGGATAAAAGGGCCACCAAGGCAAGATCAGTGTTGTGTGGGTAGACAAACAGCCACTCACTAACTCCCCGAACAGCCACTCACTAACTCCCCCGCAAGATGGATGGAATCCCAAAGGAAAAGTCACAGGACCGCCCTGGAGCCATGTAACCTCATATTCCCCCGAGGCCATGCCTGAGCCCTTCCGGGCAGGATACAGGAGACCAACAAGTGAGAGCTAATGTCCCCAAGTGGCTGTACCATCAATTTGGAACAGTCTTTCTTTGTCAATAATAAAAGGTCAGCTGTGAATGACAGACGGACATCATGCCAAGAAAAGAACTGCGGGTCAGTTCGTAGCAACAGGACTCTGCAGAAAGCATCCCACTAGGTGACAGTCCTTATCAATGGCTTATCAATCCCCATGATCCAACTGAGGTAGTGATTTAATTTTTATATAATACCCACTGTTTTAAAAATGCACACGAGTGGAGAAAACCACTTGGAAAACCTTATATGAACAAACTAGAATAAAGGACATGAGCTCACAAACACTCCTGCCTGCCACCCTCAAAGGCTTCTGTGACCTATCGATCCCCCAGAGGGCATGCGCACAACATCCATCGGCACACAAATCCGTCATCTCAAGCCGTGAAATACTCAACCTTTAGTTGGCAAGAGGTCCAACAGAGGTGTGGTACCTCTATGGCAGGAAAATGAAGACTTTTAATACACACCTTACACCCGCTGCCTTCAGCTCAAGGCCTGAGCGACAGTCATGTACCCTTCACACGCTGCTAGCGGCAACAGAACACGATGAACTACTCCAGAAAAAAGACTGCCAATTCCTCAAATGTTTAAACACAGACTTCCCGTCTGACCCAGCAGTTCCACTCGTTGGTATGGGCCCAAGAGAACTGAAAATGTGGGTCTATGTTCATACAAAAACTTGTACACAGATGTTCAGAACAACACTGTTCGTAATAGTCAAAAAGTGGGAACACCACACATGTCCATCAACAGATGAGTGGATAAACAAAACATGGTATGTCCATGCAATGGAATATTGCTCAGCTATAAAAAATTACTTAATGCTGATTATTCCTATAATATGGCTAAATCTTGAAAAAATGATGCTAAGTGAAAAAAGTCAATCACAAACTGCATAGGGACAAAGAGTAGATTAGTGGTCGCTGGGTTGGAGGAAAAAGGTGAGAGAGAGAGAGGGTGTGCTAGCAGAGAAAAGAGTTTCTTTTTGGGCTGATAAAAACATTCTGGAGCAAGGTGGTGGTGACGGCTGTGTAATTCTGTGAGTGTACTAAAACCACTGGTTCGCTTTCATAAAGAGATGAAGTTAGGGTTAGGTATAGTATGTGAATTATATCTCAATTAAATAAATAGGATGTATATTTAAGCTATGACAGAAAAAGAGGACAGGAAAAATGCTCTGGCCCCGTATTTCTGGGAATAAGGCCTGAAATCTTTACATCCAACTGGTATACCCCAAACGATGGTTCCCAGCCCTGGCTACCCATTAGAATCACCCAGGGAGAACTTTTAAAAACACAGTTGATGCTAACGTGCAGCCAGAACTGAGAACCGCTGCCCTAGAATTTGAGCTTTTAAAAGAGTCCCTGGTGTTGGTTTAGATATCTGTTACTTTATCCTTTCTCATAAACATGCGACGGACAAACTTTTAAATGGCTTGCAGTCTCTGGCTGGTAGAGCTGGAATTTTATTTTATTGTCTCTTCCACATTAAAAAAAAAAAAAAAAGTTCAGCAGGTTGCCATTTTATAGACCACGAATCTGAAGTACAAAATGGCTAAGACACACACTGAGGTCATGAGAGTGAGGGGGGGGGATCGGATTACAATCTCATCCTTGGGAACCTAGGACTCCGACTTGAACCAGTAGGAACAGCCACTGGGCACGGGTGGCAGGGACAGGAAGGCTGGATGCAGCCTCAGCCTGGGGAAGCTGCAAACTCTCAAGTCCACAGTCTTCACCTTCCAATCTGGTAAAACGGAACCACCCCTCTACCGCCCCCCACCCAGCCTCCCCCAAACAAACCTGTTCTCCTTACAGGGCTGGGCAGAAGAGGTTTATTTCACCGCCTCGTCTCAGGTAAGCTACCCCGAAGTGCTCACTTATCTGGAACACTGCTTATCTGATATTCATGATTTTCCCATAAGCCAGTGAAACCCGCGTCAGGTCTGCATTAGGCTCCATATTCATGTCGGGGTCCTCAAGCTGTTTCCAATTGGCAAAGTCATGGCCAGTGCGTGTTGTTCATTAGTATGTTTGTGGGAGGCTGTCCGGGCCCCCACCCAGCCACTGGCCATGGGAAATTCTTCCCAGATCAGAAGACCCTCCGGGCTCGAGAGCAGAAAGGAGGGAGCTTCCTACACCTCTACCCGGGGTCCCAGCGCGGAACACACATGGCCAGTGCTTGTCTGGGCTCTGACTCTGAGCAGGAACCTCTCAACGACTTTCTGTGCAGTTCCCTGGCTTCTCCATCCCACTCTCCCTCTCTCAGCGGTTTTATAAGTGGAATTCTCATCTGGGTTTCTTCATAATGTCGCCTTTGACTACAAGCTAATAAAACCCCAAACGGGAAATTCAGGAGTAATGACGATGCCACGTGACTACAACCTAAGTTTGTTGGTCACCTAGCTTTGGTCTTCAAGCTTGTACCCCATCTGGGGGCTTCAGTCCCCCCTCCTGCCTTTGTGGCCGTCAAGAGGGTCTTTGTCTTTTCTTACACTGAACGTGGTGGGGCCTGAACCTTTCCGAGGAGGCCCGTCGACAGCCTCACAACACTCCAGGACCCCTGCATGCTACTCCCCACCTCTGCTACCTTGCCCAGTGCTCACGCAAGCGGCCGCCTCTCTGGAGCCCATCCCTGCCCCCTAAAACCTGGCAGGAGTCACAGCGCTGGCCGCCCCGCACACCCAGGAGGCTGGTCAACCCCTCAGCAGGGGAAACTCTCCTGTTATGAGCATGCAAATCCTTGACAGAAAAATCAGGTAAATTAATGAGAAGAACAAAGGTGTTTCCCCGCACCCTGAATTCCCAGGTTGTAGCGGAGAGTTGTCTTACAACAGCCACATCGTATTGTAATTTATTTCTGAGTTTTGTTTTTAATTGCAGAGAACTGGGAAAAATCTTGATTTCCACAGATAAGTGGTGGCAAACGCTGACAGGCTTTCGGGAGACTCCCTTTTGATCTGAGAATAGTCTTTCGTTAAATCAGGGTCTCTTGGCCTTTCTTTCATTATTGCCCCCCTTAAGGAGCCTTGGTAGATATTTTTGCCTAATTGTGCTCTCCCCGCCTCTGTGAAATCTTAATACCAGAGATACACTGTGTATCTCTTTAAGTACAGTGACCCTATGGAGGGCCATGCACCACTATCACAGCTAGATATTTTTGTCCCTTGGAGGCAATATACTCTGGTTGCGAATGCATTAGCTCAATTGATCCAAGGCTTGAAATAGTAGTGTAGACTATTTTTGTTTCGGAGTGAAATCATTACAATGATAGCAATACTAGAAACAATGATGGAAAATTCTTCGACAATAATAATTACTTGCTAGACACTGTTCTAAGCATTTTATCTGTACTTATGTAAACTCATACTGCTATTATTATCATTTAAGAGATGAAGAAAAGGAGGCTCAGAGAGGTGAGGTGACTTACCCAAGGCCACACAGGTAGTACATGGTAGAGCTGGGAATCAGGCCTAGGCTCCATACCTGAACCACTAGGCAACAGTGCCCTTCCCACAGTACCAAACAACTGCTTGTTTCTTTATCACAAATATAGAAACCAAACAAGACACATCCACACCCTGCAATGGAACCACCCATCACGAGACACTTCCACAGAGGGACCCATCACACGTTATTAAACTGGCCACTGAGCTATGAAGACACCCCAAGCCAGGCCCACCACGAGCATGGGTGAGTATCTGCATAATGGCATGGGAGCAGACTATGCATGCTCGAATATCTAACAAACCTGGGGTGTGGCTACAAGCTTCCTAACCAATACTGCACTTACTATAAGAATTCCAAACCAGGGCGCCTGGGTGGCTCAGTTGGTTAAGCGACTGCCTTTGGCTCAGGTCATGATCCTGGAGTCCCGGGATCGAGTCCCACATCAGGCTCCCTGCTCAGCGGGGAGTCTGCTTCTCCCTCTGACCCTCTTCCCTCTCGTGCTCTCTCTCTCAAATAAATAAATAAAATCTTAAAAAAAAAAAAAAGAATTCCAAACCAGATGGAAACAGGCAGGGGACTTATCTGTCCCAATGTGAGCTACCGAAGCAGCTCCAGTCAGTGCATCACTGGTCTCTAGTGTGTTGGAAGGTGGAGTATTTAATCGGACATATTTTATTTTGGTTGCACACTTTTACATAGTGAAAAGAGTATTAAAAAAAAAAAATCAAGTCCAACATTTGAGAAACCCCCAAAGCACTGACCATAGCAGAGACTTTGAAATCACCTGCTTGCTCACCGTCCAGGGCTCTGTGGTCTGGCTGAGGGTGCCTGTCTGCACAAGCTGCAGCAGATTCAATCAGCCCCTGCACCCAGCTCCTGCTAGGGCATCCCACCTCTGCCTCCTTTGACCTTCCAGTCCATTCAGCTAGACCCTCGCCTTCCCACCAACCATCCATGGCTGGAACCAGTTCGATCCAAGTCTGGGGCTGGGCCCAGCACACTAGGTATCGGGCTCCCCAGGGGACTCCGACAGGCAAGGGGCCTGTGAGCCACCAGCCTAGCCCCACGGCCTGTCATCCCCACTTTCAGAAGGTGACCCTAACTCTGAGCAAGATCACAGCCGGCTGGTCCAAGCCCCTCATCTGCCCCTGGAAAGATAGGTCACTTTCATGTGTGTTCTTGGGGCCCATCAGTGTGGGAGCAGGGAGTTCTCCTGACTTTCCCAGCTATGTGTGTACTCCTGCTCCTTACTGCTTTCTTCCCATTCATTCATCTCTAACTTACTGCATGCCAGCGACTGGGAAATCAAAACAGACAAATACATCATCGCACAGCGTTTCTAGCAGTTAGGAAGGAAAAAGAACAGGGGGGCCTAATTTAGAGTGGGGGCAGGTGAGTGGAAATTATCTGAGGGGTGAGGGTAACGACATTCCAGGCAGAGCAAACCCCAAGCAGGGAGACCAGAGACGTGGCATTCAGGCACTCTGAAAGCAGGTGGATGAGACCCCAAGATGAGGCACAAGACGAGGAAGAGATCGGAGCTGCCTCTGTGTGTGTGTGTGTGTGGAGGGGGGTGCTTGCTGCTTCCCCTCTCCATCCAGGGGGGCAGCCGTGAAATCCCTGCAGTTAGGGGTCTGGGCCAGGAGGTGGGACTGCCTTACACTTGCTCAGACCTGAAATTAGGAATAATCCTAATTCCTACCCCACATGGGGGTGGCGACTAAGTACATCTGTCCTCTAGAGCAGGGGTTCCTCACTTGGCATGTATACTGATATCACCTGGAGCCTTATAAAGTCCTGATGAGTGGGGCCCACCACCGGGCCCGGCCCCGGCATCCCGAGTTGTCAAAGTGCCCATGGTGATGCCACGGGATGGCATGCCACAGAATGGATGCCACGGTATTGCCACAGCTCCAGCTGCTGCAGGAAACGACTGCACAGAGCAGGGCAGGGCGCCGGGCACGTGGCAGGTGCTCAAAAAAACCCTAAGCTATCACCTACAGTGGTGGCTGCACTCCTTAGACCCCCAGCAACCACTCCCGTGTGGATGACTTTGGGGATAAAACTCTTAAGTTGCTTGACCATCAAATTCATAAAGACACAAAGTAGAAAGGGAGTTGCCAGGGGGGAGGAGGAAGTGGGAGCTGTTCAATGGGGACAGAATTTCAGTGTGGGGAGATGAAAAAAGTCCTGGAGACAGAGGGCGGTGATGGCTACATACGGTGTGAAGGTACATAACTCAACTATACATGTAAGAATGGCTAAGATAGTAAATTTTATGTTATGTGCATTTTACCACGATTTTTAAAAAGCTCCTTAAAATGCTGCTTACTTATATTCAAAATGTCTTTCAATGTCCACAGAATATAAGAAATGTTCCCTTGAACAATAACAAAAAGAATCCATGTATACTTTTCCATCCTAAGAACCTACCCAACAGAAAAGCCACTTGGCTGTCAAGATATATGTACAAGTGTGTTCGGTGGGGCATGTTGCAACAGGGCAAGAAGCATCAACAGCCTACAAGTTCATCACTACGGGAGTGCGCAAGTAAGTCAAGTCCATCTTGGGAATACTTTGCAACCACGAAAAAGACGGAGATAAGGTGTCTCCTTGGACACCAACAGCTTGGGCGAATAACAGACTATTCAGGGAGACGCTGGGCCCCTGGCATCTGAACTCCTTCCCCATAGCTAAGAATCCTTGCCCCTTCAAGTCCTGGTGGGAGACACAGTCTACCCCCCGCCCGGGGGGGCCACAAAGGCTGGCAACATTAACTACACCAATGGCATCGGCCCGGTTTTATGGCATAATGGTGGCCGTGGTCTGGGCTGCTACCTGGTTCCCACAGACTGAGCCCACGGCCTCCTCAGCAAGTCTGGGAACCACCCTGATGTCCTTTCAAGAAATTCCTGGGCGCCTGGGTGGCTCAGCCGGTTAAGCGGCTGCCTTCGGCTCGGGTCGTGATCCCAGGGTGCTGGGATCGAGTCCCACATCGGGCTCCCTGCTCGGCGAGGAGCCTGCTTCTCCCTCTCCCTCTGTCTGCCTCTCTGCCTACTTGTTCTCTCTCTCTCTCTGTCAAATAAATAAAATCTTTAAAAAAAAAATTCCCTCTCCGCTGCTCTCAGCCAGTTGAGAGCTATTGTTTGTAACTAAGAACCCTATTGATGAAAACAGAGTTGGACTTGTTTTTTAACAACAAAAAATAGGTCCTTATATGTCACTAGGTAAGGACAGCTACCATTTCTTGAGCAGTTACTACGTGCTAGGCCCTGTTCTAAATACTTTTCATGTGCCAACTCACTTAGTGTCCACAAGACCCCTATTATTAAGTCGGTAAGATTAATCTCATTTTACAGATGAGGGAATGCAGGCTCCGATGAGGGTAGGTAGCGTGCCCAGAGTTACAAAGCTGGTAGGGAGTGGAAGTGGTTCGTGAACCCAGGAAGTCTGGCTCCAGAGCCCACAAGCACAGTCCTTCTGCAAACATGAAATTGCAGAGATCTGAAGAGGGACTGTAGGGAGCTGTCCACACCTGTTACCTCTGGGATGGGACTCGGGGTGGGGCTGGAGGAGGCTGCTGGCCTGTTCCTTCTGTTTGATTTTAATCTTTTGCAGCAAGAACCATTCCTGTGCTACATTTAGACAAAGTAGCACTGTGGAGTGAGTGAACTTGAACTGGGTGCCTGCACACTGCAGGCCCTCAAAACGGAGACTCCACTGCTGGCAGGAGCTTCCTGCTGCCACCCCCAAGGACCCGAGGAGGATTCAGCTTGGCTTCCTCCTGGCTCTCCCGCGACAGTCCACTCCCAAGGCGTCCGCTGTGCTGTGGCACACCAGTAGATGCTAGTTGTGTAAATCACACAGGCTCTTTGCCCTGGGGTCAAGGGCACCTGGAATCCCACATTCTGCACCCCACTCTTCAAGTTTGACTGGTCCTAAAGCACCATGTGGTCCCAGGCACCTTCCTAGGATCTTCTGACCCACCCACCCACTGCCCTGTCCAACTTAACCCTGCCTGGTTCTCCTACGGTTTCACTCTCCAAGGTCCAAGTTGAGAGCCAGGTCTCCTGGCAGCCCTTGGTTTCTCCTGTTCTCCGCCCGCACCATTGCCCGAGTACTCCTTCCTGTTCCGGTGGAAAGGTACCATGTTCGCAGGCCACTTCCTTCTCAGTTTATCCATCCTCTGCTCCCTTCTTCTCTCAGCTGGTCTATCTCACTCCACTCCTGAGGGCCACCCACACCCCCACCCTTTCACATGGACCCCTCACTACCGCACGAAGGCGGGAGTTGCTAGAAACACCACCTCGATCACAGGTGTGCTCTGCAGTAAGTCTGACGTCCTGGTGCTATTATTTCCTGTGGGCCCTAACCAGATGAGGGTCGATTTGTTTTTTTTGAAGTAGACTCCATGCCCAACATGGGACTTGAACTCACGACCCTGAGATCAGGCGTTGCATGCTCCACCAACTGAGCCAGCCAAATGAGGCATTTTGTTTTTTGTTTTTTTGTTTTTTAATAATTTCAGTCTTACCAAAAAGTAGCAAGACTAAAATGGGTTCCATCTACCTAAATATCCCAAAAGTTAACATTTAATCTGTCCTCTCTCTTTCCATACAGTTTATTCTCTGAACATTCGAGACTAAGTTGCACACAAGATACCCCTTTACCTCTAAACACTTCAGTGTGTATCTCCTAAAAAAAGACATTCTCTTACATTCCCAGTTTATTTGCCTAATCAGGAAGTTCACATTGACACAATACTATCATCTAATCTACAGACTTTATTCAACTGTTGCCAATTGTCCAAATGATGTCCTTCAGAGACAGGGAGAGAGGAAAAAAGAAAAACCCATGGTGTGGGATTCAGTCCAGGCTGAACACTGCTGAGAACAAACTTCCCAGTTTCTAGACACGTCCATCCAGACTGGACAAGTCACTGTCCTCTCCGGGCTCCACCCTCCAAAACCCATGAGGATAAAAGGGCAGAGAAGCCAAGGGCATTTTCATTTTTGCCTGACTGCTTGACATACTGAAAGCGGTCAGCCAGTGGGGTCACTGTAATAACCCTCAGCTTGCCCCAGGCCTAAACACAATCCATTCAACTGAAAAAACTGAAACTCATTTCACTGAGTCCTTACCAGGTCTGGTGATGTCTTACCCGTGTCATCTCAGCGAAGCTCCCCGCCCCCGCCCCGCCAAGTCTATGGTTAGCCCCATTTTGCGGATGAGACAGCTAAGTTTGTAGTGGTTGAGTCATTTGCTCAAGGTCTTTCCAATGCTTACAGAATTAGAAATGAAGATGGCAGAAAACACACCTTGTCATTGGCTGTCTGACCCATCTTCTCAAGGCAGAATTAGTCCCCCAGGTGGGAGGGAAGCAGAGTCTCTGAAGAGAGACCTACGAGGCTGCGGCGGCCACCAGGCACAGGACCCACACAGCTGAACACTCTGGTCCAATGCAGTGCAAGGTCCCCGAGGCAGAGGAGAAAGGGATTCTGGAACCACGGTACAAACAAGACTACACCAAGTTCCATGCTGCAACATGCTTTCTCTTTGGGGCCTGGAGTTGAATTTTTGTCCCCTCCCTAGGCATAGCTTTGCCCTCTGCAGTTGAATAGGAGGTCTCGTCCCTTTGTAGGAAGTTGGCCATACCCAGGGAAGAAACTGACTTCTGATGCACTCGACAGAAGGGTACTGGAGATCCAGTGGAAATCCAGCCCTGCTTCCCTGCTTGGGCTCCACACTCAGCAGAGAGTCTGCTTCCCCTCTCCCGCTGCCCCTCCCCCCGCTCATGCATTTATAGAAATTAGGACAATCACTTGGTTCTCTGCACCAGGGTAATCCTTGCAGCAACCCTCACCTTAGCTGCTAAGAGCCTGAGCCCTTGTCTCCACTGAATCTCAGCCACAAGCCTTAGGAGGCCACTTAATATTTCTGAGCCTCAGCT
Source organism: Eumetopias jubatus (assembly GCF_037043125.1). Classification (NCBI taxonomy): domain Eukaryota; kingdom Metazoa; phylum Chordata; class Mammalia; order Carnivora; family Otariidae; genus Eumetopias; species Eumetopias jubatus. The sequence continues at coordinate 40,543,111 of NW_028274815.1, forward strand.
ATTCCATCTGTAAATGGGAATAATAATCTTTCCCACCTCAAAGTGTTTAAAGCACTTATAATGCATATATTTTACAAGTGTGTGTGTGTGTGTGTATGCAAAAACAGCTTAACAGCTTAAGCCAGATGAAGTATTACATAGAAAGCACTTAACCCAGTAAGTTCCCAATGAATGGGAGATTCTATTTCTTCAGCTAAGACCACTACTGCTCCTGAGATCACCAAACACAACTCTGCAAAGCTGGGGAACACCAGGCCCCTTTGGCATTCTGGTCTGTGTTTTTCATTCTCCCACTGCTCTCAGCATGGTCCTAAGGAGCCCGAGCCACAGTGAGGACACAAGCCAGAGCTGAGAGCCAGAGGTTTCCAGGGTCCTGCCTGCCAAATGGCACAAGCCACAGGGAGTCCATTAAGTCCCTGCTCCCAAATCCACATCTACCACCAACTGGTTCCAAGCCAGCCCAAGGTACTGCCCCTTCCTGCAAACCGGCCTATGGTTGATCTTTCAGATTCCAGAGGCAGGCCACAAGATCCTCTATGGCCGCTTGCCGCCTTGAAAATGTTCTTTTGTCCCTTTAGGGTCTCAATTCTACCGTCCCACCAAACATCAGGCAATCCCAGTTCTTTCAGAAGGTTGCCCGCACCCCGGGGACAGAGGACACCATAGCCTCTTCAAAGGAACAGTAAAGTGCGTCTACATCTGTGCCCCCTCGGCCTAAATGGAAGGAGCACCAACCCGGTTCACCCATTCAGCAATCACTTATTGAGAGCCTAGGGGATGTAGGACTATGAAGATAAAAAAGGCAAGGTCTCCATTCTTAAGCAGGGGATCAGATGCACGATCCACAAAGAGAAAAGCTGAAGGTCAGAGCCAAAGATAAGCTCCAGCAGGTCCATGCTTGCACAGTCCTCCTTTGCTGGAAGGTATTCCCAACCCCTCCCTTCCCGAGCCCCCAAGCACACAGAATGAATGAGCCCCACATGGCTGTCCAGCTTCACCCCTCTGGGCTCACTCCTGGGCCCCGGGCTCGGCCAAACAATCGGGGCTTCTGGAGGCAGGCCGAGCAGGCGCATTCTCCTGTGCAGGGCCCACAGCGCCCTTCTCAGCTGATTGTGTCCAGGCGGCCGGGGTCTCCGAGGCGCATGAATACCCTTGAATGGGCCCATTCAGACTGATGGACAGGAGCTGAAAGCTGCACACACACAAAAGCCACTGGGTAGCCGGGAGGGCTCCAGCCTTGGGGTGTGCCCACGGGAAGGGAGGCCACCACTCCACAAAGAGCAGTGTGAAGACTTCTCTACGTTTTCAATGGCATCTCTGGGCGCCATCTAAACAGTACCCCCCCACCTCAAAGTGGGTAACAGCAGCGGACGATGGCAGTGCATGGAGAAAGCTGAGGGGGTCGAGGTAGAAATGAAAAGCCAACAAACAACAAACAAACAGAATACCCTTTTCTTTAATAGCAAGACGGGGCTCTGGGCTAGAGGAGCTAAAGGGCGCCTCCATGTGCCTAGCTTGGACACTGGTTAGGCCTGCATTCCTGACACCCACGGGGACCTCTAAGGACTCCGACTGACCTGAGATTGTTTAACACGTCACGGAGAAAAATGATCTCGAAAGGGCGCAGCCACTATTTCAATGAGTTTTGGAAAAACCTGGTCCCATTCTTGTGCCACGCACTTGGTGTTTTCGGGGCGGGGGGGGGGGGCGGCGGGGGATCTCTGAACTGACATTTGTATTTTAAATAGGACCAGGAAGGGGAGAACCACCCACCTGGAATTCTTTTGATTGCTTCAAGGGGAGGGCAGGCTCTGCCAGTCAGAGGAGAAGAGAAGTCTATTTACCCTGTTGCGCACAAATATTTTATGCTCACAGTCAGGTGGCTACTCTTGGAAAGGATGACTCTCAGCTCCCGAGATCACATTACTTTAGAAACAACCCCCCAAAAAGATAATTAAAGAATAGTTCCTCCTCATAATGCAATACTATAAAGAGCAATTAAAATTAAATTAGCTTGTCATAGTAAAAAAGATGGATTACATTCTTGGGCTTCCCGACCCAGAGTTAGTAATTCATGCAGAGAAGGAAGAGGTCTGTGAGTGAGTAGCAGTTTTCCTGGGGAAATATTAAATGTTCAGATAAATTCTGTGAACAGATCAAGATAACATGGAGACAGGTATGTACCCTGGCATAATTATTGGTTTTCTTACATTTATTTCATTTTTTAAATAATGGAATAATTCAAACACATAAGAAGGACAAAGAAAAACATAAAAACCAATAAACCCATCAATCCAAATTCACAAATGTTAACATTTTGTCATATTCGCTGTTTTCCTGGGGTTTTCTTTAAAGAAATAAAATGTTATAGAGCCAGAAGAAGCCACTTGCCCTCCCTCTGCAGAGGCAACACGTCTGTATTTTTATAGGTTTGCCATTATTGATGCAACATAAACAGACCATAACATTGTTTTCTGAGTTCTTTTTAACTTTTTAGTGTGAAATAATTATAGACTGACAGGAAACTGAAAAGAAATGAAAAGGGTGGTCCCATGCACTCTTCACCCAGACAGCCCCAGTGCGAACACCCTGCATAAATAACTATAATACAACTATCAAAATATCAAAACTAGGCTTGAGACACCAGCCCAATCCACAGAGCTTATTCAGATTTTACCAGGTTTTTTGTTTTAAGAGTTTATTTATTTATTTGAGAGAGAGAATGAGATAGAGAGAGAGAGCATGAGAGGGGGGAGGGTCCAAGGGAGAAGCAGGCTCCCTGCTGAGCAGGGAGCCCGACGCGGGACTCGATCCCGGGACTCCAGGATCATGACCTGAGCCGAAGGCAGTCGCTTAACCAACTGAGCCACCCAGGCGCCCATTACCAGGTTTTTTTTAAGGTTTTATTTATTTATTAGAGAGAGAGAGCACGAGCAGAGGGAGGGGCAGAGGGACACGCAGACTCCCCTCTGAGCCCAAACCTAGGACCCCGAGATCATAACCTGAGCCAAAGTCAGACTCTTAACCAAGCCACCCATGTGCCCCAAGATTTTACCAGTTTTACAAGCACTTGTTGGGGGGGGGGATCCATGCAACTTGATCACATGTGTAGCTTTGTATAACCACCACAATCAAGACACCAAACTGTCCTATCCCTCGCGCTACCCCTCCATGGGGAGGACAACAGTCCCCTACCCCATCTCTAACTCCTGACAACCACTAACCTGTTCCTATCTCTAATTTTATTATTTCAAGAATGTTATATAAATGGAATAGTACAGTACGTAGGCTTTGGAGATTGGCTGTTTTACATGCATCATTTTGTTGAGGTCCATCCACACTGCTGCATGTATTGGTCATTCGTTCCCTTCTACTGCTGAGTAGTGTTCCATGGTGTAGACGTACTGCGGTTTGTTGAACCATTCATCACTGAAGGACATCTGGGAAGTTTCCAGTTTGTGGCTATTTTGAGTAATGGTGCTATGAACATTGGTGTATAGGTTTCTTTGTGAACATAAGAGAAAGGCCCAAAAAGAGTCTAAATAATTTTGAAAAAGAAAAAAGGAATCTATCCTCCCAATGTGAAGGATTACTATATAGCTACAGTAATTGTGGCCACATGGCAGTGGTAGAGAGATAAACATGTACGTCGATGGAGTAGAACAGAGAACACACAACCAGGCCCACACAAATATGCCCAGGTGATTTTTGATAGTAGTGCGATGAATTCAATGGGGAACGTATAGCCTTTTCAATGAATGGTGCTGGAGCCACTGGACATCAAATAACATAGACATCAACTTCAATTTCATACTTTATATAAAAGGTAACTCAAAATGGATCATAGTCTTAAATGTAAAATATGAAACTATAGAACTTTTAGGGGGAAAAAAAAGGACACATGAAAATAATTCAAGTTCTTTAATTCGCAGGACACCTGGAAAAGCCTCTTAACACATCTTCTCTGGTGTGTCCCAGATGACTGAAATTCCACTATTAGACAGTCATACCTTTGGCTTAGGGGCTCATCCAGAAAATTCCTCTGGGAGAGATAAGATACGAGTTTTCAATCCTGGGGTGAATCAAATTTCAAGAACTCTCCAGCTAACAGCTAAGAGAAGGCTCTAAAAAGAAATAAAATGAAAACATGCACTATATACTTGGGAGAAAAGAGGAGGTTAGAAAGGAGTCAGAGGAAAAAGATGACCTTCTGACAAATTCCACCTACTTGACAATGCCAAGGTCCGTTCTTCCAAAATCTCTGATTCGCAATCATGATGATTGTGGTGGTGATGCTGGTGGTGATGAGTTTTCACCAAACTAAATTCACCCAACATGAGCAGACATTCATACAGGGTGTGCACCAACTTACACGCAAAGAAGGGTGTGTACATAGGAGTAAGAGAATAGGGGGTTGTTGCTGTTTCCTCAGTACAGTACCGATCTACCTCAAAACAAATCATTTCTATTCTAAACAGGGTAACAGTATGGAAGATGTATTTATCACCTATCTAGCATCTTCCTTCCTGGGTTTATTATTTCTTTTATATGGATGGTTTATGGAATTACTCAGGCAAATGCCTTTTGGGGGACATGTGCTTGGAGAATCCTAGTTACAGATACACTGGACATATCACCAACTTCAAAAGAATCAAAAACAATCAAGAGCTTTTAACCCTAAAACTGTAGAAACAAAAATTTTCACCTATGTTAATTCAGAAGGCACGATGGATGCCATATGGTCACGTAATCATATTTACCAAACCATGAATTTGTGTCACATGATCTGAGGTCTAAGCATCACAGAAACAACAGAAATGAAAATTTTAAATCCAGGAAGTGTGGTCCCATGAGATCTCAGGCTACCATTGCTTGTTTTTCCCGTGCACGCAGGAAGAGTGTTCAGAGAGGAGGCATCAAGTCTCCACAGTGACCCCCAGGGCAAGGAGGACCCACAACAGGTTGCAGCAAGCTCTCAGCTTTTCCATGTCCCTTTGAAGGGGCCTTGAAAACATTTCCACGGTATTCTCTCCTGACTGGGAAGTCAACCCTTATCTCCTAGCCAGGCTGCTCGGAGAATATGACGTTCAAGGTAAAATGAGGCAGCAGAGCATACAAACAGAGTAGGAGGCTGAGCCTTAACCAACATGAGCCGAACAGACAATGAGGGCCCTGTAAGTTCGGACCATGTTCCAGCTAGCCACAAAAAGCCACCACAGGCCATGAGCAGCCACAGTCATAGTGCAGTGTGCCACCTCAGGCTTGGACACAGTCATTCCGTCATTGAAGGCAGCCGTCTGAGAAAACTCGAGAGCACGCACCAGACAACCCTCTCGGGACCAAAGGCCACTCCGAGCCAAGCAAGCTTCTGTGAAGTGCCGGAGCCGCCCCGGGGTTAAGTGTGAGTGTTCTAACGTCTGACTCCTGCTCGGGACTGGGCAACGCACCTAGCCTCCTGTGCCTCAGCGGCCTCATCTGTAAAATACTGTGACGTGGATTCATGAGTCAATACACAGGCCTGGCAGAGTAGGTGCTCAGTGCAGGCTGCTTATTATGACCTCACTCCTTGTTCTTAGCGCGCACTCCCCTAAAGCTGATTTCCCAGGCGTCCCTCAGTCCCTGCCTAGGCAGTTACATTCTTCAGGAACGGGAAATTCTTCACCCAAGACTAAGAAAGTTTCTGAATGCTGGAACAAGCTCCAGATGTGGAGCCAGAGAACTGAGACGCAGGCAGGCCCTGTCACTCAACTTCGCTGGGGCAGGCCCTTGACCTCTCTGAGACGGTATGAGTGTTCCCCTCGCTGTGAGGATCAGAAGGGAGGGCTCACCTAAGAGACCTCACACCTGGCCAGAACAGAGCTCTTGGGCCAAATCAACCAGCAAAAGCCCACTTCCTGACATGGGCAGGCCCAGGTAGAGCAGCATAGGACTGGGCACTTAAACAGAGGGAAACACAGTCACTGAGAGCCTGCCTTGCCCCGGCCTACCGCCATCCCAAGGACAGGAGACATCAGTGGGGCCACCCTCTCAGTCCACGCACAGGGGCATCCACTGGGAGAGGATTCAAGGCAGAAGCCTGTGCTTACACCCAGCAAGGATGGGCCAGGAAAGGGCAGACTGATGATATCATCCTCCACTGGGCTTTCCAGGTAAGGAAGCTGGCCTCCAAGCTTCACATTCTGAGGGCTAGAGTTGTAAGGAGGCCTCTTCGTAATCACCATCATGAAGATGCCAGAATTACCAAAGACTAGAAGACCTCCTTCCTGCAAGCTGGCCCTTACCTATGGCCCTTGTCCCTTCGTTCCCTCCAACACCCAATCTGGGCACTCATCACCAGACTTCTAAAATCACCTTCAGGTCACCTTCCCCCTGGAATATCCCACAGTCCTTAGCTAGACTCTACTTTCCTAACTTTGCCTCAGCCGGGCCTGGTCCAGCCCCTCTTCCTGGCTGTCAAGGCCAGCTCAGGCCATCCCTCAGGTCCTTTCTTGTGCTCTACCCTCAGGGTCCCTCTGCTGACTAGAATGCCTTTCCCTCCTTTTTGTTTTTCCAGATTCATTGAGATATAATTGACATATTACGTTGGGTAAGTTTAAGGTATACAACATAAGGATTTGATGGTGTATATGTTGTGAAACCCTGTCCCCCTTCTATCCACCCAGGTCCCGCCTGGCCTTTATAGCTTGGCAGAAGAGCCGCTCCACAGAAAGATCCTTCCAGATTTCTAGCCCACAGAGACCCTTCATTTTTCTTTTAATCCAGTTTCTCTCCCAAAGACCTGGCCTTAAGATGGACTCTGCCACACTCCATGTGAACAGTTCCGGGGCCATGCGAGGCAGCAGTGTTCCATGCTCCTGGACTGCCTTGTCGGTTCAAAAGCTCTACTTCTACCCTTGAGTCAAAGACCCATCTCACTCCGTCTAGCTCCCGCTCTGGTCTCATCTTCCCCTTGTCCTCCCCCTGGAACTACTCATTATATCCCACCCCTTCCCACGACTTTACAACATCATGGTGGCCAACATGGCCCATCACCTTCCGCCTTTTCCAGCCCCGTGCCTCTGTCTGTCTCGCCGTCATCTGTTTGTCTAAGCCTTGCTGAAACTGCAGCTCACACAACTAAGCCAGAGGCCCCAGAACTGGGCTGAGCAGCAGAGTCGTTAGGGACATTCTCTACCTTGAGCCGGGCTCTCTCATTCAACGATTGGCCAACACACTTGCTGTCCCCACTGAGCCCTCACTTCTATTATTTGGATTGCTTTGGTTTGGCCTCTAGACCTAGGTAAGTCCACTGAAAAGGGCCTGAGGCATGTCCTCTTGCAGCCTCTGGAGTGCTAGGCACAGGCAGGCATAAAACAACCACCTATTGATTCACCCACTGATTTTACCCCAAATCAGATCTGAACTAAATGACATGCCCATTCACCATGGTTAAGATTCAGACTACAAAGCACCCCCTGCCGTATACAGGTACATACAGGTCTGAGTCAGCAGGCAACAGAGATGAAGAAGACACCGAGAAAGAACGGGGAACATCCAAACCAAAGTCCACTGTGTACAATAATTACCTGACTACTGTTTGCAGCGTTCTTCCCTAGGCCTGAGACATAAAAGTTGGACTAGGGAGACCATCATAGGAACCTGAGACTCAAGCAACTCAGGTTTGTACTAACATGGGGAGACAAGCTGGAAATTCAATAATGACCTCCCCTGCCTTCTTGAAAGTGCCACGAGTAAATGCAAATCTTGGTTGATTTTCTCCACACATCTGAAATGGTTTTTGAAATCTAGTATTTCGGGCAGGGATCAGGTGCAACCAGGGTGCTTTTTATTTGAGAGAGAGAGACAGAGACAGAGAGACAGAGAGAGTGAAACAGAGCACGAGTGGGGTGTGGGGACAAGCAGACTCCCCTCTGAGCAGGGAGCCCAACTTGGGGCTCAATCCCAGGACCCGAGATCATGACCTGCGCTGAAATCAGACGCTTACCCGACTGAGCCACCCAGGTGCCCCCAGGATGCTTTTGAACTGTGGCCAAGACAACGCCATTTTATTTTCCTCCTGGGCCCACACAAAGACTACATTTCTCAGACTCCCTTGGAGTTAATGGGAGCACCGTGACTGACTTCTGCTCTCTCTCATCCCTCCTCCCCGGACTGGCTTCGGTGGACAGCCGAGAAGCCCTAGGATGGCGGTTTTCCACATGCAGGCCCTGGGCCAGCAGCAGGTGGAACTTGTTAGAAATGCAGGCTCTGTGGGAATGGGCCCCAGCAATCTTACTACGGTGACTCTGATACACACTCAAAGTTGGGGAACCACTGCTCCAAAAGGTGACAGAACTTTTAGATGGAAAGATCTAGGTCCCAGAAGGAAGAGTAGTGCTACAGACTTGCACTAGAGACAGAAATGAACTTGTCTCGGCTAAGCCATTTGAGGGGTCATTTTGTAAAAGAGGTATTCTGTCCCAACAAAAAACACCCTGAAGAATCACCGGGCTTCTACGCGTGAGGGCCATTTCCCATCTGGGGTGTCCCAATGGCAAAAGCTGGCAGGGCAGGCTATCGGGAGAGCAGGGAGCTGGGGTTATTTTATCCTGGCTGTTGATAGCCCGCACAGGGACCCTTTCTACCCACTCATTCATTCGTTCCCAGTCCAGCTGGTATGTTAACAATGGGGGAAGCGGAAGTCACCGCAAGGCCAGGATCAGATAGCAGCCAGCTGCTGGTGTTAACACATTCCTGCCACCCTCCGGCCCTCCTGCCTGCCACAGGCTGCCTGGCACCCCGGGCCAGCACAGCCCAAGTCTGGGCCCCCGATTCACAGACGGCCAGGATCAGGGACCTCCCGGGCGGGCCTGAGAGCCTTGGATGTCCACCTTTCCACCTGTGACATTCAAGTTCAGTTCTGAGGGCCTTGTCTGTCCTTGCCACCGTCGCCTGTCCTCCCCAAATGAAATCCCACCTACTCCTCAAGGTCTGCTTCACATCCTGCCTCCTCCACGAGTCCTTCCTGACGGCTTCCTTCTCCTGTGTCCTTAGGCATTCTATGCCTGAGACTCTCGGTGTGGCCTCGGACATCACCGGGCCCACCCAAAGCAGTTTAACTGTGTTACACAGAGTTCTGTGTCTCCCCACTAAAAGACAGTTCTTGAGGGTAGGGGCTACGTTGCATGCCTTCCCTGTCCTTCCCCCCAGACGCCCCTCCCAAGTCTGAGCACCAGACAAAGCTGCATCGGGCTCCCTGCTCCGCGGGAAGCCTGTTTCTCCCTCTCCCACTCCCCCTGCTTGTGTTCCCTCTCTCGCGGTCTCTGTCAAATAAATAAATAAAATCTTTAAAAAGGGGGGGGCACTCATTACACTCACTAAATGTCTGCTTAGTGCTCAAGGAATGAGGTACTGGGGAGACCAGTGGCACCCAGGTGCGCCCCCTGATGATACTGTACATATAACTGCAGGACCAATAAACCTAGATTTAAGACACAGACGAGTGGGTGGGGGGAAGGGGTAACTGGGTGATGGGCACTAACGAGGGCACTTGATGTAATGAGCACTGGTATTCTATGCAACTGATGAATCACTAAATTTTACCCCTGAAACTAATAATATAGTATATGTTAACTAAGTTGAATTTAAATTAAACATTAAAAAAAAAAAAAAAAGATGCAGACCAGTTTTCTTTGCTGGGGGCACATGTTGACTTCAGACTTTCGGCTCCAAGCAGAGTCCCCTACCCTCTCTTCCAGCCAGCCTCTGGCTCCTCTATGATTAGTCCATCACAAAAGAGAAGGCTTCTCCTTGGCTTCAGGGGCTGCCCCGGATTCTCTTGCTGTGCTCAACTCCTCCCTATCACGTATTCTTTGTTTCCACGGGCTATTTGTGCCCTGGGCACTTTTAAAGGAGGTGGCTGACTTACACTTCATTTCTGGCCACACACCAAACTGGACAAGGAATACATTCTGTCCACATGTCCCCTGCCCCCAAAGCATGCTGGCCACTCCTGTTAGGCAGGTCTGCTCACCAGGTAACCCAGCCCTCTTGCAAGTGCCCCCTGCTCACCTTACTCTAAGTCTCTTCCCCAGTCTCCTAAAAGAACCCCAAGCCAGGCGTGGGGTGGGGTGGGGGGGGGGCCCAGGGCAGCCTGTCTCAGAAATTTACAAAACCTGAATCTCTCAGCCTCCCCTTTCTATCAGGAGAAACAGTTGACTGCCCCAGTCCAGTAGCAGCTATCCCGCATGCCAGCAGAAGGTGGACATGTGTCATGAGCCCTGAGCAAGCTGGACCTTCGGGCCAGGACTGGGAATCATGTGCTTCAGACCCGCAAGGGAGGAGGCCATCTAGCTACTTGTTCTTTGCTGGCCACGTGGCGCTAGGCAAATCACAGGACCTCATAGCACCTCGGTCTCCTACCTGTGAAACAGGGCTAATAGGGCTGATAGGTACTAACCTCCGAGGGCTATTATAAAGATGACGTGAGGTTATAAATACAGACACTTGGAATAGCGCCTGGAGCACAGGGAATGCTCCAGAGAGGTCAGCTCTCACTCTTAATTATGGTTATTATTTCCTCAAGCCTCACTCTAGGAGGTCACTAACCTCTGAAGAATGTGAAAGGCAAGGAGAGACCTTTGTGAGCCAGAAGATAAAGGCAAAAGGGTGCTCACGACCACAGAACCCTCCAGAACCCAGATCCTCCATAGAGAAGCATTCAAAAACCTTCAGGATTATGATTCAGGATGGAGCTCAATCCTTTTAAATCCTATTTAATCCCTCATGTAGGAGCTTAGTAACTACGGTGAAAAAGTGACGATGATACATATTGAGGCCATTTATCTAAACATTAAACTCAATTAAACATTCATTTCAATTCTTCAGATTTCTATGTTTTGGTGAAAAAAATGTATGTATATGTGTGTGTGTGTGTGTGTGTGTGTGTGTGTGTGTGTGTATTCATATACATAGATTTTTGAGCTTAAAAAAATATTTTTCACTGATAAGCACCAGGGAGGGCACCTAGATGCCATCAAAAATGTCGCAGGGGGTGCCTGGGAGGCTCAGTTGGTTATGCGCCCTAGTGATTTCGGCTCAGGTCATGATCTCATGGGTCCTGGGATCGAGCCCCACATCGGGCTCCCTGCTCAGTGGGGAGTCTGCTTCTCCCTCTCCCTCTGCCCCTCCTCCCTGCTTGTGTTCTCTCACTTGCTCTCTCTTTCAAATAAATAAATAAAATCTTTAAAATAAAAAAAATCTTTAAAAAAAAAAGAATGTGACAATCTGAGAGAAACTCAAAGGACCTCTCTCTTTTGTGGGGACACAAGGGAAAAGGTTGGGGAAGAGCTGTTAAGAGGTGGGGGCAGCGCATGTAACGGGCTGGCTTGAAGGGTTAGCAACATCCAGCATAGACCCTGCCATACTGTCCGCATGCAACAGAAACATGGGACTTCTGTAGCGGAAGAGGTAGGAGAGTGATCCAGGCTGAGGAAGTGGTGTGAGCAAAGACTGGACAGAGCGAACACATGCAGTGTGTTTAAAGAGCAGGAAGGAGGGCGCCTGGGTGGCTCAGTTGGTTAAGCGACTGCCTTCGGCTCAGGTCATGATCCTGGAGTCCCGGGATCGAGTCCCACATCGGGCTCCCTGCTCGGCAGGGAGTCTGCTTCTCCCTCTGACCCTCTTCCCTCTCGTGCTCTCTATCTCTCATTCTCTCTCTCTCAAATAAATAAATAAAATCTTTAAAAAAAAAAAGCAGGAAGGAGTCTGGTAATGGTCACACTGCAAACAACAAGGGCGGCAGTAGGAGAGATCAAGGTAATTATGTTGGCGAATGTCAGCACATGGACTCGGCGGACATTTGTCAAGCCCCTACTGTGTGGCAGGCACTAGGGACCCAGTAGCGAACACGACAGGCAGGGGTCCCTGCCACGTATGGTGGACATTCTCCTAGGGATGTTGGGCAGACCAGCTGCCTGAACCCAATACAGATTCCTGGGCCCCTCCCCCACAGCTGCTGAATCAGCAGGTCTTGGCAAGCCCCAAGATACCGATATTTTTTTTTGGTCTGTTTTTACTTTCACTTGCATTTATTTTATGCAGAACTTACTGCTGGGCCTAAGTTTTTGTTTCTTCAGTTTCTTCTGGGTTATCTTTTTCTTCTATGCAACCTCCTCCCCTGGTTTAGGAACAATGTTCAGTAAGAATCATCTCAACACGGAAGGGAGGAGAGCTCATATGCACGTGAATCCACCCATGAGCCCTGTAAATTCTATGCTCCATCTCGGGGGCTTTGCCCACCTGGCTGTGCTCGATGACCAGGGAGAGAATCTACCTCTAAACCCTTAAGTTCTGCATTACTCTCTGCATCTTTAAGTGTGTATAGTAAAACTTCAGCACTCTTCCTGGGCCACCGGCCCTGTGTGCAGCCCCACTGTTTGGCCTGGGCTTGAGTACCAGCTCCACCACTGCGGTGACAGAATGGCACACACTGCTTCTGCAAAGAGACATCCTTCAGAGAGTTGGTGGCTTTTTGGCTATGCATACCCTGGATGGCCTGAGCAGCTTTACATGTATTCTTAAAGTGAACATGAAGATTTGAACCCCTTGATTTGTGTGATTTTTGCAGGGTTTTCTGGGTCATGTGAATAGCGAACCATTTTCAGAGATCACCTCAGGCCACATACAGGAAGAGGAAGGATACTGAATATTTTGAAAGCATAATTCTGATACACATTTGGGAAACACCCATCTGGATCCATCTAACTCTCAAAAGGGCCTGAATGCCCTCAACAACGTCCCTCCCTGGACTTGAATCCCTCCAGAGAAGGGGGACCTACCACCCGCCATGTGAATGCTTTGCAAACTGTAAAGTGTCCCATAAAAAAATAAGCTTTATTATGATTGATGCTGGGTTATTATCCCACCTTTGGACAGATGTGACCTTCTAAAGAGCCGAATTTGCAGCCCGTGACACCCTTCAGCTGTCTGAAGCACAGCTCCTGTCCCCTCCCCTCTCCTCTTTCCCTCCAGAGCTCAGCAAAGTGCCTTCTCTTCTGGTAAGACTCAGGACCACCTGCCCCATACCACATCCTTGGCAAGCTCCAGTAGTTCTGGCTCCCTCTTAACATCTGAGTCATGGCACCAACCCAATACTCGCCCCGGTGCTCTGACGGGGCAGGAGAACACTCTGATAGCCCCTCCAACAGTCTTCCTAGACACAGACCATATTGCCCTCTGCCGTTTTCTTTTTCCCTCCTTAACGAAGGGGAGATAGGCTTTGGGAAGCTCCTATTTTCTCTATCAAAATGACATTATGGGGGTGCCTGGCTGGCTCAGTCAGAAGAGCATGAGGCTCTTGATCTCAGGGTCATGAGTTTAAGCCCCACATTGGGTATACAGATTACTAAAAAAAAAAAAAAAAAAAAAAAATTTAAAAAATAAAACACAAAAAAACCTGAGTTAACTTAAAAAAAAAAAAAAGATAGCATGGATCCCAGGCCTCAGGAACACTGACTTTCTACTTACTCAAAATGACACTAAAAAGCCCATCCATTGTCTTCAGCGAAGTTTTTCAAGCTCCAACTCCTTCTGGAACCTCATCTTGTGAACTGGGCTGTCAGCAGTCTGGGCCTGCCCTTCTAAGGGTTAGTATCTCAGGATGCTCCAAGGGGCCCCGAACAAGCACCATCAAAACCAGACGTTGTAAGCTCCTCCGGCCTGTTTAGCCATCCCCAGGGAGAGCTGACTGCATAGAATGGGGCCTTTCTTAGCCAGGCTCCTTACGGCGGGGCTCTTCTCCCTGGCTTTCTCCCGCTGCCCATGACATGGCCTTTTCCCCCACTTCGCCATTATCCTTTCCCCCCTTCCTACTCGGGGCCAGAAGAGCAAATCCTCTCGCCGGGGGCTGTCCTCTGGCAAGTCATTAGCTTGCCAGACGACTCCTTTCTGAAGCTGCCCTGACTGTCCAGGCCCTCATGAGCATCCCCGCTCTCGCTCCGGCCAGACACAATGGGCCCAGATGGGAAAGCTCGGAAGCCAGGAAAACACAATTCTTCTCATGGGCCATGGGAAACCATCACGGGTCCGGGGAGCAGCCGGGGCCCAGCAGGTGCTAGCTCGGCGGTATGGCGACGGCAGGAAGGATGGGTTGGGAAGGGGATAGACTGGAGACTGGTTGGGAACTACTGTAATAGTCTCCGTGAGAAACAAGAGCAAGCCAAGGTGGTGGCAGAGGCATTAACAGAAACAGTGACCTCGAGAGGGTGGAGAGTCATGGGTACGAGGGCCAAGGGGGAATGCAGTGTGGAGAACCAAGGAGTCGCCCGGATGGGGATTACGAGGCACACTCAAGCGGGGATGATAACAAGCTGGGCCTGGCCATAGGAGGCTGAGATGGTCACGGATCCTGCAGGCAGACACAACACGCAGCTGGGTCCTTGGCTAACCCTCCGCTGGCCCAAAGTTAACCAAAAAGAGCACCTTGCAGATTGAAAGCCTCGCGACTCAACATCAGACTCCCAGTCCCACATCTTTCCTCCCCTGCCCCAAAGGGGGTCTTCTTGACCCTCTCCCCAGCCAGTGCCCCTCTGCCCCACCTGGCCAATCGCTTGGGCTTGGAGCTGTGCCCGGGGCCTCGCTGAGCTGCATCCTGAGCAGGAGAGTCCTTGAAACCATTAAAAATGAACTCTAGGGGTCTTCTACAGCTAAAGAAAGCCAGAGAATTTGTTTAGAAGAAAAGAACAGTAACTGTTTTTTTTTTTTTTTTATTGCGCATCTAACAACAGTTATGACTCAAGAGAAAGGTTGTATTTCTTTCCTTTGAAAAAGGTAAGAAATCTTTTTTATGCACTTACTATGGAAAATGCATAGCTTGTCAAATTCCATATGATGAAAGGAGGAAAGCAGCAGTGCACCCAGGCCCTCTCCACACCAGGGCAGCTCACTCACCCCTGTCCTAATCCCTGCACTGGGTGGCAGGGTCAGAGAGGGGTACAGCCCGGGGGGAGGGGGGCAGGGCCAGGGGACAGTTTAGCTCTGGGACTTAGCCCAAGTCTCTTGACTGCTCTGTGCTAAAAAGTAAATAAATCCTCTTTTAGACAATGGCTCTCTACCACACTCATGATGTTGGTTTTGTGGGGTGAAGAGGGGAATGAAGGCCCGAATCTGAGAGATGCTCTGGTACAGAGGTTCTCAAAGTGCAGTCCTGGACCAGCAACATCATCCTCACTGGAGAACTTGTTAGAAATGCAACCTCTCAAGGCCCCACTCCAGACCTACGGAATCACACACTCTGGGGGCAGTGCCCAGCAATGTGTAACAAGGCCTGCAGGTGATTCGGATGCATTCGAGAGCCATTACTCCAACATTTAGACCTCTATTTCATTCCAAGAAAAACCAGAAACTGTTCTGTGCCCAACTGAGAGAAAACAAACTCCAGGTGTTCCCAATTTCATTGGAAAGGTCAACATCAGGTTGAGTTCAAGGTAAGTGGTTCTATTGATTTTAACACAGTGGTAATTGGCAACTACCGTTACGGAGCAAAAGAAGACAATGTCTGCGGAACATGGGGGGCTTTGGAGGGAATGCAGCGCCAGAATGTCTAACTAACATCAGCTCAACCTTCCAGGACCTGTACTTCTCCCAGCAGGGGACTCTGAGAGGCCCCACCGCCACTGGCGGCCACTTTTTCCCATCTTGGGTTAACAGCCCCTTTCTCCTGCTATGCACCCTCTTCTCGACCATCTCTTCCACCCCAACTCCACTCACCCACAACAGGCTGCAGTCAGGAGGCCCACACCCCAGCAGGGCTGGCTGAGGCCACACTGTGACCCCTAACTCGAGACATCTAAGACACCTAAGACAATCATGTTTTAAAATGCAGTCCTGCTTGTCTCCGTGCTTCTCAAAGCTCAAACAGGATAGGTGGCACCCACAGCCAAGCCCGAGCTTTAGCTGAGGCCATGCCACTCTATGATTCTAGTGACTCAACCAGACCTCGATTTCTCTATATATAAAATGGACAAATAACTATCTAGTAAGTGCTCATTAAATGTCAGTATTCCTGGCCTGGAGAGCGTGAGCCCTCAGAGAGGGTGGGTGGAAGCATCTAGATGCTGGGATTCCAGCACCCACTGCCTTCCTACAACCAGCCCTCCCCTCCCCCCACAGTCCCTTCTGGAATCTTCAGTGCATAGCAGGGGCTCAATAAATGGAGTGAATTGAGGGGTGAGAGGTGGAAGGAAAGAGACCCATGAATTTATGACTCAGGCAAAGGCAGGATTGATCAGTGATGGTATTTGAGGGGGAAGGAAATTGCTAAACAAAACAAACTGTGTTTACTACCATGAAAGGAAGCCAAAACAGTAACCAGCTAATATGAAACGCAGGAAATTCTGGAAAGTATGTAAAAAGGGCACCGTTTTCTTTTTTCTTCAGAAAGATTAAAACAGTTTAAAAACTTACTCCTTTCTGCTCTAAAGAGCTCATTGTCCTACACATGGAGATGTTCCTGGGACACCAGAATGTGGCACTACCTCTGCGGATTTCTTCCCTTCCCCCCCAGGTCCCCTGCTTTTTCTCAGGGGTAGGGGGCCATGACATCATTGATCTGTCCAGTCAGAACTAGTTAGTGTCACCAATTAATAAATGATTCTCTATCTGTTCCACAGAGCAAGGTGCTGTCATCCCAACGCTGACTGTGACCACGAGATGTTTGTGTTCTTTGGTCTTCGTCGTGCTATGCCTAGGACTGTGGGGCAAATTGTTGAGAAACCACGGAAACTGTGTACATACTCTGAGTATAATTATTAATATGGACTCATCAAAATAGAGATAAAGGAAACACTCAAATGAGAACAGGTTTGTTAGGCGACAGGATTATCGTCGTTTTTCCTTTTTATATAAATGTGGTGAATATTGAATTTGGACTTCAAAATTTTTTTGCATTTTTTTATTTTATTATGTTATGTTAATCACCATACGTTACATCATTAGTTTTTGATGTAGTGTTCCACGATTCATTGTTTGTGCATAACACCCAGTGCTCCATGCAGAACGTGCCCTCTTTAATACCCATCACCAGGCTAACCCATCCCCCCAACGTCCCCCCTCTAGAACCCTCAGTTTGTTTCTCAGAGTCCATAGTCTCTCATGGTCCATCTCCCCCTCTGATTTCCTCCCCTTCATTTCTCCCTCCCTACTATCTTCTTCTTTTTTTTTTTTTTTAACATATAATGTATTATTTGTTTCAGAGGTACAGGTCTGTGATTAGGACTTTAAATTTTTTAAAAAAATACATGGTTAACATATCAGGTTTCCAGGACCCACTGATCTTCCTTTGGAACATGTAACTTGTAGAAAGCCATCATTTTTGCCAGGATGTGTAAAGGTCAGAAGCGCGCAGCCCACATAAGGACCAGTTACCCTGAGATAAGAAGGCTCGACAGCCAAGGATATGGAAAAGAGTAAGACCTACCGTGGGGGACTCCGGGGGTGGGGGGGAAAGGAGAAGATAATAGGTGGAAAGAAGGAGGAAACCCCCCCACAAGTGAAGCTGTCCACCATGGGAAGAAACTGCCCAGCCCCGAGTCCCCTGACCATGCAGATGTGGGAGAAGGAGGTACTGAGCTATGAGCCACCTGCAGGAACTGGTGGGCTCAGGTGCTTCCAGGTATCACTTCTTACCACTGCTGCAAGGCAGGGAAGCACACGGTCAATGGCGGACGGGAGACTCGGACCCAGATCTCAAACCCCAGACAAGCTACACCACAGCTTCCAATCCAGTTGGTACTTCTTGGCCCCACAATGGGGTAGGACACACCTGAGGCAACTGGGGAGACCCTACCTCCAGCGCCCCTGAGGTTGGCTGCCTCCAGCCTTTTCAGTCACCCTAAAAAGACCTACAGATACTGCCATTTTGCACCCTTGTCGTAAGAGGGAAAGGGTGACAGCGCCTCTCAGCATAGCCAGGAGGAAGAGATGGCTTCCTACAAAAGCTACTGGATTTTTTATCAGAAAGGAAGTTGACATGCCCCTTCCAATCTCTAACTCTGATTCTAAGAGATCCATCTGGTCCTTTTTCCTCAGGAACAACAGCCAAATAAGAAAGAAAGAAAAAAGAAGACTGACCTAAACATGCCTGATAGCAGTGAGGCAGGGAGACAGGCCAACTGACACAAAAACGCGGAGGGCCGGCGCTGAGGTGGTCAGAAGTACCTGGTCGGGCGCCTGGGTGGCTCAGTTGGTTAAGCAACTGCCTTCGGCTCAGGTCATGATCCCGGAGTCCCAGGATCGAGTCCCGCATCGGGCTCCCTGCTCGGCGAGGAGCCTGCTTCTCCCTCTGGCCCTCCCCCCTCTCATGTACTCTCTCTCTCTCATTCTCGCTCTCTCAAATAAATCTTTAAAAAAAAAAAAAAAAAGAAGTACCTGGTCATATCCTGGCTCATGTTACAGCCAACTTTTGTTTACCAGGCTTCCAGATTTCTCTTCCTGCCCTTCCCAGCTTCCTATTTTAATTTTCTTCTTTCTCTGCTCACCATTATCTCAGCGGACAATGAATACAGACCACTAAGAGGCAGTGAAAAAACTCAACGGAGTTACCTGCTAATGTCAGATTACCTGATCCATTGGGAAAACAGAGAATGACAAGTCCGGTAAGAATGGGGCCCCACCTCATTGTTCCTGATTTCATTATCTCGAGTCACACCCCACCGCCCCAATCCTAACTGCAGATCCTAACTCAAGTCTGTGACTGATAGGAATGGGAGAGAATCAGCAAAGGTCCCTTCAGATACACATGGTCAGAAAGAAAATCCATAGTTCAGGTTTTCGCCAAAATTCAGGTTACTTTCCCGCTAGTTCAGCCATGCACTTTCAGGAATTAACAATGGAGCAGGATTCGAAATGATTTAAACCTGATCCCTGCTCCAAAGACCATTATACAGCTGAGCAGGTGCCTCCATTCACACCTTCCACCTCTCCAGTTACATGGCAAAGGGCTCGTAACTCCCAGACACCAAACCAGGCAGCATTCACAACAGAGCCCACTGTGAGTTGCTCTGGGCGAGCCCGGGGACAAGGGTGGTCCACGACATTGTCTGTGCCACACTGCAGTTATGGCTCGGTTGAGGTCGAAAGGCAAGACAACAACATCAAAGAAGAAAATAATCACACAGAGAAATGAGAAAACACACAGTTAAACACGGGTAACAGTGTTTAACTGAGGCTGTGAAGAAACCAGTGGGGCAAGAGTGGAGGATGGAGAGACACTGGGGAGGTGACTGACTTCAGGTCTGGCTGACAGGTCAAAGGAGAGGAACACTTGGGTAATCACACACATTGCACACCAGCGCTGAAAGGCCACCAGAAGTGGGGAAGGTCCACTTTCAGAGTAGACAACGACCAGCTAGATGAGATGTCTGCACCACTGCAGATCCTCATGCCCATCTGGGGCAACACCACCCCGGTTTTAGGAGCCAGGAAGCTCCATTCCCATATCAAGCCTTTCATTACGTTTCACAATGGCTCAGTGGTAGCCAAACACTAAAAGAACCCAAATGTTCATCAATGGATGAATGGATAAACAAAATGTGGCCTAGCCATACAATGGAATATTATTCAGCCATAAAAAAGAATGAAATGCTGACATATAACTACACGGATGAACCTTGAAGACATTATGCTAAGTGAAAGAATTATCCCACTTATATGAAATGTCAGAACACAGAGAAAGAAAGCAGATTAGTGGTTGCCAAGGGCTGGGGGGGGGAAGGGTGACGAAAACGTCCTACACTTAGTGGTGATGGTTGCCTAACTCGGTAGGGATGAATTTGACGGTATGGGATTTATATCTCAATAAAGTTGTTATTTTAAAAACTGGCTCGATGGGAGTCTTCTAAATACATGTGCTAATCACCTAACCAAACCAGTGAGTTCCTATATAGGTACAGTTGATCCAACTTAATCTTTATTAATAATTCAAGGTCATTATTTCAATGATCAATCAATGGGTGCCATGTACTCTAATAAAAAGAAAATGCCCTCACCAAAGTGCTTCTCAGTATCCCCGTATGATGCCCCTTTTGGTTTCTGCCTCAGGTGCTCACTGTCAGGCTGTCAGCCAACACCTGAGCATGGTCGGGACGCCTCCTCCCCCTGGCACCTTGGCCAAGCAAGTGCAGGCTGGCACTTGTGTCAACGCTCGGAATGGACCGTTTCAATCAGGCACCTGGGTGAGGCCCCCTCTGCCGAGACTGAGCAGGAAAAGGTGCCAAGAAGATCACCTGGTTATCTTCATTCTCCTTTTGAAAGGGTGACTGACGTGATGAGCTTAATTTTTCTCTGGAAACAAGGTTTGTGTGAGAAAAGTAGGTGCATTTGAATCTTTTTAAATCCTGCTGCCACTTACTTATTAAAAATTGTTTATTGTGGGGGCGCCTGGGTGGCTCAGATGGTCAAGCGTCTGCCTTTGTCTCAGGTCATCATCCCAGGGTCCTGGGATCAAGCCCCATGTCTGGCTCCCGGTTTAGCGTGGAGCCTGCTTCTCCCTCTCCCACTCCCCCTCTGCTTGTGTTCCCTCCCTCGCTCTCTCTCTGTCTCAAGTGAATTAATAAAATCTTTTTTAAAAAATTGTTTATTGGGCACCTACTATGTACCGGGCACTGTTCAGGGTGGACGAGGCCAAATGGTGGTAGGTGTTATGGAGTAAGATAAAGCAGGAGAGGAGGAGAAAGAAGGCTGGGAGAGGGGCACTGCAGTTTTGAAAGAGGTGGTCAGGGAATTGAGGAGGCGACTATTAAACCAGAGCCACACAGGGTGAACAATGTTCTCGGTGAAGGGAACACACAACAGAGTCCCTGAGACAAGAAAGTGCCAAGTGGGTTTGGGAACAAGGAGTATGGATCGAACAAAGTACGTGAGGGAGGCCTCATTATTACCTGAACGTCGCTTCATTACCAGAACATCACCATCTGGTACCTGTCATACAGCCCTACCAGGTGTGTTTAGCTGAACAGACAGCAGAACATGACTTGAGGTGAAGCACCAGGGGGGAGCTCACGTGGGTACGTGACTAAAATCTGCCTTCCAGAGGCAACACCAAGGAGACGTTTCAAACAGGCCCTGAGGGACAGCACTGTCCATCTCATTGGATGGTCCAGGAGAAGATGCAGAAGCGAGGAAGACTAAGAAACTGGTCTCCGCAAGGTGCCAGCAGGACTCAAGCAGTAACAAGGATGTTTTAGAGCCGGAAGTGGGGTGGAGGGAGCTAGGGAAGGTTATTCCAATAGGATAAAAACAGCAGCTACTGAGTACCAGAGACACTCGAGTGTGTCATCCCCATGCTTTACGACAATCTGGCAAAGGTGATGCACAGTCCCCTTCCTACAGATGACAAGATGGGAGACTTGGCAAGGCCAAATGGCTTGGCCAAAGCTGCAAAGCCAGCAGACAGGAGAGCTCCACCACCGCCCAGGTAAGCCCCACTTCATGGGTCTTTCTAGGACTATCACATGGAACTGCTGTTCATCAACAATTTTTGAATTACAAGAATGGCTGTTTCTTATGGAGAGGCCTGGCACACCCAACATTTACCCACAACAGAAGCTCTGAAGGTTCCTGACAGGGGCAGAACTTCTCATGAGTCCACTGTTGGGCCCAGTGAGTCAACAGCACACACCGCCAAGGTTTCCAAGCCTGGCTGTTGTCAGAATCACCCTAGGAATCCTTACAGATCCCCAGTCCTGGCCTATCTGGATCAGAACAGCCAAGGGTGAAGTCCAGGAATCTGCATTTTAAAACAGAATCCCCCCGCCCACTCCACATCATTCTGACACAATCCTTCCCCAGAGTGTGAAAAACCACTGCCTTGCTATGCTTTCAGCAGGTGCAAATAAAAAATTTCAAGGAGTTAAAATCTTAAAAAAAAAAAGAGTCGCGGGCTCTGCCGCCAGAGCCAGCCAGACGCCCTAAGGGTGCCTGGGTGGCTCAGATGGTTAAGCATCTGCCTTCAGCTCAGGTCATGATCCCAGGGTCCTGGGATCGGGTCCCGCATCGGGCTCCCTGCTCAGAGGGGATCCTGCTTCTCCCTCTGCCTCTCTCTCTCTCTCTCTGTCTCTTATGAATAAATAAATAAAATCTTAAAAAAAAAAATTTCAAGGAGTGCATTTTCCTAAGATGTTCCTAGCCAGGAAAATCCAAGGGAATTCTGTCCACAGGCTGCCTGCCCATTCTCCTGCCGAGGCTCCAGTCTGGGACTGACTATAGGGGAGAGAAGAGAGAGTCCTTTCACACCAACTGTGGTGCTAGCTTCCTGTGCAGGTGGGAAAAACTAATTTTCAAACTCCACTCTGGGTGAGTTTCCTGGGCCCTGTTTTTCTTTCTCCTGAGATGTTCAGTACTAAGTTTGTATGAGAGAGAAGCTGCTCAAATTAGCAGAGAGGTTAAGAATCAGAGAGGACTCTTGCCCTTGACAATAAGGGAAGTCTTTGAATAGCAGCAGGAAAGCAGGGGCATGGATAAAAACACAGAAGTCATAAGGCAATACAGTGACGTAACACACAAAGCAAGTGTGTTGGACTATGAGGTACACGGGGAAATGCGACAGCAGACTCCTCTGGAGCTCAGGTCATCAAAGCCAATATTGTTAGAAAAGGGACCGAATGCCATGGGATGGCATCTGGAAGGGAAGTAGAAGCACGCGAAGTGTGGGGAAGGGGTAGGGTTTGGGATTGGTCGGAAGTGAGGCTGCTCCAACTGGGTGAGGTCAGATGGGAGAGACCTGGAGAATCAGGTGGGGAAGTTCAGACTCAGTGTGTGAAGCCGCTTTCCCGGAAATGAAGTCACAAAGTGACAGTGTCTTTATTTTTTTTTTAATTTTTTTATTGTTACGTTAATCACCATATATTACATCATTAGTTTTTGATGTAGTGTTCCATGATGACAGTGTCTTTAGAAGATGGAACTGACACGAATGGGCAGGGTAAGGTGAGTGAAGGCAACGGAAGTGGGATGTTAGCTTAATTCGATTTCTGTCCTGGGATGGTGGCAACCCTGGACTCCTGCCACAAGCTTAGTTTCAAGAAGCATATCACAGGGGCACCTAGGTGGTGCAGTCGGTTAAGCGTCTGACTGTTGGTTTTGGCTCAGGTCATGATCTCAGGGTCCTGGGATTGAGCCCCGAGTTGGGCTCTGTGCTCAGTGCAGTCTGCTTGAGATTCTCTCCCTTACCCTCTGCCCCTCCTGCTCGTGTGCACGCGTGCTCTCTGTCTCTTTCTAAAATAAATAAATGATTTTTTTTAAAAGTATATTTACAAATGGGTTTGAGGCCTTCCTCTGATAACCTGCATGGGCCAGGGTTGTTGCTCCTAAGTCTTGTCTACACCCAGACAGTCAGTGGATGATGCTCATACTTGGCAGCACTGAGGCACCCCAATTCCCTGGCACTGGCCCCACATCTACTTGGGTTAATGAGCCCCTGCACGGACTAGGGTGGGCCTACCTAACCAAACCATCCTTCCCCGCGCCCCTCTGTATCTCAGCCAAGCGTCCCCGCACTGGCTTATGGGGGCTGGTCGTGTACCAGGTACTAGTTCTTACCACCCAGCAGCCCCAGATTGCTGGCTTCAGCCAAGAGAAAAGGGCGGTGGGGTGCGTGACTGCAGGTGTGGAGCAGAGCGTTATCTCTGACTATAAAGGTTAAGTACTTAGCTGAAAACCTTAACCAAAAAAAAAACAGGAAAAAGCTGCCAACAAAAAAATAAAAACAGATACATGTGCACCAGCATCCCCAAATGGCTAAAACCATGAACCCAGATACAGTAAGTGCCGTTATCCTACGTGGTTAGAGAATGAAGTGTTCCACTTAATCAGATGTCCTGGTAAACAGAGAGGTACCAAAGACACAATCAATACCTGGCTTTGGGAGAAAGTTACCACCTTAGTTTTGAGGGTGCCCTGGAATTTCTAAATGGTACCTACCATTATACCATTACCTACCATGGTAATCCGACCTCAGACCAACAAGACCGTGGAGCAACTCTGATTCCTATCTTGCATCTGGAAGCAAGGCCCAGCAGCGCAGTCAACTCAGGGGATGCAAGGAAGGACAAGCAGGGCCCCCAGGGACCTCCCTGCCCACCAAAAGATGACCTTTCCTTACATCCCCCACCATGTCTGCCCAGGCCTGGCCAGGGCGTCTCCTTATTCCCTAACCGTCCTCTCACCCCTGTGAGGCTCTGGACCCCCAAGAGTTGGATGCTGCCCTTATTCCCCAACTCTCTCTTGCTTTACTCCCACTCTCCAGCTCAGAGAAACACCCTGATCCCAAACCCCGGATGCAGAATGCCGTGCCTATGGATCACGAGCACCACTGCCACCCAAGACTCCTGCTGCCTTGGGTCCAGGTCTAGATCGGACCTTGGAGATGCAGACACACGGGGTCCAAATGCTCACAGGCCTGCGGACACATCAAATCAATACCTCCAGCCTCGAGGCAGATGGGCAGTGCTTTGATTAACAAAACTGGTAATAACTCACTACACTATGAGCCTCACAACTAAGTTTAAAAAATATGTTCTATAAACGGTTTTGTACTGTGATTGTGGGGGTGGTTACACAAACCCATGCATGGGATAAAACAGCGAGAACTGTACAAACAACACACATAAGTGAAGGCATGAGAAAAACGATGAGAACTGATTAAGGCCTGTAAACCAGTTAGCGGTCATAGTAAACATACCATTGTCAATGACCTGGTTTTGATCTTGAGCTATACAAAATGTCTCCACTGGGGGAAACTTGGGGGGAGAGATCCCAGGACTCTTATGTACTATTTTTACAACTACCTGTGAGTCTAATTATTTCAAAAGGAAAGTAAAAAACAAAACCCCACAAAAACCCCCATAAACCTAATCATCTACAATCAAATCATTTTCACAGCCACCAGGACCTGGGAGCTGGCACCCGCAACGTTTTCCCAGGCCACCTGGAACTGGTTCCGTGAGCCCAGCTTTCAGGTCCAACACGGGCAGCTCAAGCACTGGTGTGAGGCTTGCACATTTCCAGAGTGACCAAGAAGAGCAAGTCCCAGTGCACTGGGCTCTGGGAGGAGTAGGTGGTTATTTTGCCAAAAGTCCCTCTCAGCCCCACTCACAGGAGACTGACTGGCAGAGACAGAGCAGTTTTCCCAAGCAGGACCCAACCCGCACTGGAGGGCATATTTAAAGCTGGGCTTGTTCTAAAATGTTTCCCTAATCCTTGTCATCTTTAAAAAGAAGACAAATCCAAGTCCATGTGAGTGCACATGCACACAGGGCTTAGCTCCAAGGAGCCAAAAATAAAGGATACAAACATCAACTAAATCAGTGATTGTCAAGACTGCAATCTAGAATTATCTCCATTGATAGGATTTACCCACCAAGTGGGGACAAGAAGGGGTTATTACAAACACAAACCAAGGCTTTTTAACCTCTTTAATGCCACAGACACCCCCCACCCCACCACCCCCTTGGCAGCCTGGGGAAGCCTGCAGACCTTCCACAGAATGGCATTAAATGCACAAATTAAATCCACAGCATTCCAAAAGAAGCCAATTACGGAAAATTGCAGTTACCAAAATATTTAAAAAATTTTTGCTGTGGTAATATTTAATTAACATATTAAATAGGACCTAGCCGTGAGTCTCATAACCACCTCAATTCTGAAGCAATGATGAGGCTAAAGAAACTTAGAGAAATATCGACAATGACTCCAAAAGATTGGAAAAAAATCTCCGCAGTTCCTACTGGTGGTGGTCACAGGTACTGCTAATGTCACTATGGTTTATTGTCTCTATTCATAATCGAAGGAAATGCAATTTTTCAGCTGGTGAGAATGAAGTGTGATTTTTCTCCATCCAAGTGTTGGGAGCCTCCCTGAATTCCATCCGTGGAAGAACGGCCTCTAGAGTAAGCAGCTGATGTAGAACTTCCATGGGAATGAAACACTGCCTCTTCTTCACACCCTTGTCACTACTCCCTAACCTGGTTACCAATGATAATGTCTGCACCTTCCAAAGAACCACCATCGCCCAACACGGGCCCTCTCCTCCAGAGCCTAAATGCATCCACTCAAACCGCGGGGGAACATCAGCATGTGACTCACCTTTATCTGGGGCCAGGGAGGCCTGCCCCTCACAGCTCACCTCTCCTTTCAGGCCCTCAGCAGCTCCTGCCACTGTGAGGAAATTAGAGGAATTCTACCCATCGCTGGGGGAGCCTGAATGTAAACCATCATCCTCCAAGTGTACCCAGGACCAGGAGAACAGATGTCAGTCTGTCAGCAAGTTAGTGCTGAATGCTGATAATCAACCAGCCCCGGGGCTCTGCGCTCTGAGCAATGTAAAGGTGTAAAGAAAAATGCACGGGTCTACCCGTTAAAAGCTGTAGTTAAGGGAGAAAGCTTGGATGCTAATAGTTACAGGCTTGAATTGTATAGGTCTCCAAAAAGATATGCCGATGTCCTCACCCCACCCTGCCCAGTACCTCAGAATGTAACCTTAGATGGGTCTTCACTGAGGGACTCAAGTTAAAATGAAGTCAGTAGGGTGGGCCCCCATCCAATAGGACTGGTGTCCTTACAAAAGGGAGAAATTTGGACAGACACACACACAGAGGGAAGACAATGTGAAGACACAGAGAGAAGACAGCCATCTGAGAGCCAAGTAGAGAGGCCAGAGCAGAGCCTCCCCTCACATTCCCCAGAGGGAACCGACCCTCCGACACCTTGATTTTAGACTCCCAGGCTCCAGAACTGGGAGGGAGCACATTTCTGTTGGGTCAGCCACCCACTCTGGGGTCCTGTGTTATGGCAGCCCTTGCAAATTAATACAGTATATGAAGTCAAATATATGGCCTGGGAAAAGGAGATCTTAATTCAGAGCCCATCAAGCCACGTCTCCTTCTGGTGCCACTCATCGGTTTAAAATTAGATTCTATTCAGAGTCTGCTTCTGGTCTCTGGGAAGGAGGGATGGTCCAAGGCCCAATCTTTTGGAGGCTAAGACTGGAGGACGGAAGGGGCTTAGGGAATCCAGGAGTGCGCTGTTGGTGACACTCTCACCAGCCCCGTACTTACTGGGGGGTCACCCCCCCCCCAGCAGGCAGGGATCTTTGTAATCCTTTCATTCAAATATTCTGTGAGGAGTTTTGGCCTAGGGCAGTGGTTTACAAACTTGGCTGCATAGTAGAAGCCCCTGGGGAGCTTTAAGAAAATTCCACGCAAGCTTGAGCCCCACCCCAGACCAACTGAATCAAAATCTCAGGAGGTGGGGGCTGGGCATGAACATTTTTTAAAAGCTCCCCAGATGATTCTAATGTGCAGCCAGGGTTGAGAGCCACTGGACCCTATGACCTTTGAGGGCCTTTCCTTCTCAGAATTCGGCGAGAGTGCATTTTGTGTTTATCTTCGTGGTTCTCAGGAGCGTGCTGGGGCCGGCCTTGGGTCTGGTTTCTTACAGGTCCGGTCTATGGTGGCCTTTATTGGGTATGAGTGGAGGAGTAATTCTGATAAACGGGGGGGGGGTGGGGGGGGTGGCAGAGAGGGAAGGGAGTTAAAAATGCCTTTCATTAAAACATCAATTTAATAAGATTTGGTTAGGAAGTTCCTACACGCCAGGAACTCAAAAAATGATCCAGGAACAAGCTGACAGCTCTTGAAGTGAGGAGTGCCACAGCTGAGAGACGTACAGGGGCGGGGGGCAAGCCACCCCCATGGAAACAGAAAGTGCCCCCAGAGATCATCTTAAAGGAGAAACCAGAATGTCTTCTGTGAGAACAGAAGAGCACAGGAAGGCTTGATCCATGAACTGAAATGATCTGTTTAGCTAGACACAGAGGAGACAATACCTGTGCAGAGACCAAGCACACATGAATAGCACCGGTTTGGGAATCCGGTATGTAACAAGGGGTAGCCCGGCCGAGGTAAGGCAGTGCCTGACTTTGTTGCTCTCTGACCTTCCTGCTGGGGCTGGCTTCCGTCTGTAGCCACAGAGCAGCCTGCAGACCCCACCACTGCCCAAGGCGGCAGGGGGGGGAGTCTCAACCCAGCTATGCACCACCGTTTAAAGGGGAGCTTTTAATAACTACAAGTGCCAGGGTCCCATGACCTAGAGATTTTGGGCACAGGGGTCAGGCATGTGTCCTTTCAAAAAAAGGGGGGAAGGGGGCCTCCAGGGAGTTCTGATGGGCCAGTAATTCTCAACCTTTGGGAGTATCTCATAGCTGTGATCTCCAAACTTCTGTTTCTGAGGGCAGTCCGCCAGGACTATGGCCCACCGCTGGCTTGCCTTGTGGGGCCTACCTCGTGAGACCCTCGGCCTCTGGCTCCCACATGGGACTGCTCACCTGACTCCCAGCCCAGGCTCGGCCTGACCACCGGGAGCTT
Organism: Eumetopias jubatus; assembly: GCF_037043125.1. Taxonomy (NCBI): domain Eukaryota; kingdom Metazoa; phylum Chordata; class Mammalia; order Carnivora; family Otariidae; genus Eumetopias; species Eumetopias jubatus. The sequence goes on from NW_028274815.1 coordinate 40,571,508, forward strand.
GAGTTCCTATAAGGATGCAGCCAGGCCCAGCTCCGGCTCCTACTCTCAGGCCAGGGTCTTGACACCAACCTGGCTAAGGAGCTGCCAGTCCTCGGCCCACAGTGTGGAAAATCGTTCTCACCCTTGCACAGAGACACAATACGTTCAAGAGCACAAACAGGGGCTTCCTGTTATGGCCCACGTGCTTCACATGTTAACCGGGCTCCCCAGGCTGAAGACCACCACTACAGGTGGCCAGCCTCAGCATACAGAAGTCATTCCCTTCCTCCGACAGGAACCATCTGCGGCCAGGAGGTGGGAAGAGCAAGCCCCTGGGACCCAAGGGAGGGCCTGGAGCTCAGGGGACTCACCCCCTCCCCCCACCCAGGGGCACTTCCCCTCCCTAACAGCTCAGCTTCTCCCCAAGTCTGTGCCCCTCCCACAAGGGCCAATCAAGTTCTGGCACCAAAAGCCAAACACCCAAATCCCATTTTACAGACTTTATATATGCTAAAAAATACCCTGAGTTCATTCAAGTATCTAAGAATCTGAAATTTTACCAGGATGTTGGGCACCTGCAACGTATCTGGGACACTCTGAAGTCAACACCTGATTTAACGGGAAAAATTTCTCATGGGGTGAAGCTGTTACAGTGCTGGGGGGGGGGGACTTGGGCAGGCTGGGGAAGCAGATTTTTTGTGAGCCAAGTGGATGGTAATGCCTTTGCTAGAAGGACACGGGCATATTCCCCAAAGCAAGCCCAGCAGGGGCATTCATGGCTGTGCACTGATGGATCGATCACATGTCTGGTCCTAATTCTTCCATACCTGCAACGAGAGGCCAGACAGACCTGGACAACCACCCCTGTCCTATACCGATTCAACAGGAATGAGTTGTGGGTTCTCAATGCTGTTTGTAAATGATCCTCAAGAACAAAATTAAGCCTCTTAACTTTCTTAAGATGTACCAAGACTTCAGGGGCGCCTGGGTGGCTTAGTCGTTAAGCGTCTGCCTTCGGCTCAGGTCATGATCCCAGGGTCCTGGGGTCGAGCCCCGCATCGGGCTCCCTGCTCAGAGGGAAACCTGCTTCTCCCTCTCCCACTCCCCCTGCTTGTGTTCCCTCTCTCGCTGTGTCTCTGTCAAATTAATAAATAAAATCTAAAAAAAAAAAAAAAAGATGTACCAAGACTTCAAAAATAAAAGATGGGCTCAAATCCACTGTTAAAGAGTTTCCGGTGTACGTTTTTTCAAACTCCTCCTTCTTCCTTGGGCAGTCTCTAGCTTAGGGTTATTATTATTGACAGCATTCCTTTACACTTTGAAAGCATCTGTGTCTTCTTATCACACATAGTTTTGAAGCACTGGGCTAAGAGAAGTGTTTACTGTAAGCCGGAAAACAGGGATGGAACAGATAAAAATGTCCTGTGGTAGACACGGCTGCGGCAGGTGGGGAGGAGGAAGGCTGGGTTAAGGCTGGCTCGTCCGTACTGGAGGAGCGCTGGAAGGTGGCAGAGCTCAGGGCGGTCAGCAAGGGCAAAGAGAGGCGGGAGGCTTTCCAGACAGTGGACTTGATTTTCATGTTTTTCTCTTACACTGGTAGGTAGTGAAATTCCTGGTAAGATGACCATAACGTGGCCAACAAATCTTTGGGAAGAGTGTTAAGAGACAGAGCAGTGGTTGCCAGGGCAAAGAAGGATGGGAGGGTAAACCACAAAGGGGTAGCATGAGGAGTTTTTAGGGATTTGCAACTGCAGTGGTGGCTGCATGAGTCTACATGCGTTACACAGCGCATAAAACTGTGGGCGCCTGGGTGGCTTGGTCAGTTAAGCATCTGACTCTTGATCTCGGCTCAGGTCATGATCTCAGGGTCAGGGCTCCGCGTTCAGCGGGGAGTCTGCTTGGGATTCTCTCTCCCTCTCCCTCCGATTGCACCTGCTGTGTGCGTACTCTCTCTCTCCCCCTCCCTCTCAAACAAACAAAATCTTTAAATAAAATTCATAAGACTATATTCCAAAAAGACTCAATTTCCCTGTATATTAATTTTTTTAAATTTGAAAAGAAAACAAAACATAATCTTTAGGCAGAGGGCAGAAAGAGTTGGCAGAAGATAGGACACGCAACTAGCGCCCTTCCTCTCTCACGTGACAGCGTCTCAGGCTCCACCTGGACTCGCAGACGGTGGGCTCTGAAACCCAGAGAACCAAATGACCATCAGTCCAAGCACGGGAGGAGTAAGGAGTGAGCTGAGCCAACCAGGGAGCAGGAGAGACACTCTGGGAGGAAACTGGGCCCCTAAGCAGCAGATGGAAAAACTGAGCCAAGTAGGACCTTGTGAGGGGCAGAAGGAAACTGGCAGGGGACGGCAGGAGGAGACAGTCGGGACGGCACGCAGGACACTCAGTCCAGGACCAGATCCGCCGCGAGGCGGGGAGACCAGACGTCGCACTTCTCCTTAAGCATCGCTTTATCAAGGCCTTGGGCCAAGAAGGCCTAAATATGGGGCGCCTGGGCGGCTCAGTCGTTAAGGGTCTGCCTTCGGCTCAGGTCATGATCCCAGGGTCCTGGGATCGAGCCCCGCATCGGGCTCCCTGCTCAGAGGGAAGCCTGCTTCTCCCTCTCCCACTCCCCCTGCTCACGTTCCCTCTCTCGCTGTGTCTCTCTGTCAAATAAATAAATAAAATCTTAAAACAAAAAAAAAAAAAAAAAGAAGGCTTAAATATGAGCTTTAATTTTACCCCGGGCTTCTCCCATCTCTGATGTCAAAAGGCCTACACTCAACCCAGCCAGACGGAGGTGCCAGAAGAGTGTGAGACTCTTGAACTCTTGTGTGTTCAAGCCCCACAATGGGTGTAGTGACTACTAAATATATATATATATATAAAGAAAAAAAAGAAACCAGTCAGAGTTCAGGCAGTGCTATGGAAAACAGAAGGAATGCCTAAGCCTCCCTTTTTACAGTACGGGTCCTCCAGAGTGCAGGCAGCCAGCTATGCCCTTCTTGTCTCCGGCTCTTTCTGGAGAGGACATCACTGACCCAAATGCAAGGAGTGAAGAAAAGCCAAGCAGGGCAGGCATCTGCCCAGCTGGTTCCTGAGAAACCCGGAGCAGCCGATGGCAAACCCGACACCAAGGCTGCAGGTGAGCCTCACAAGGGGCAAAGCACAACTCTTTGGACCACGAAAGGGGCTCAAGCCAGGTTCCCGGAGGTTGGCGGGCGGTCCAGGGCCCTGAGGGAGTCCGGGCAGCTCCAGGAGGAGCACAGCAGGCCCCAGGGCCGCCCAGAAGCCACAGGCAGGACAACAAGCCTCGGAGAAGCTGCAGAGGCTGCAGAAACCCCAGGAAGAGTTTCCTGTCTCGAGCGCCAGTCTCTCTCATTCCAGGAATCCCCTTTTCCTGAAGCTCGCTTGCTGTTATTTATTTATACAAGGCTGAACCCCACCTTCCCGAGCTCTGCAAAGCGCTCCTCACCACAAAGCCCGATTGTGCTTCCACATCCTCACAGCCAAGGCCGAGACAGAAACTGGCCTGAGGGAAGACGGTCTGTACCAGAGATGGAAACGCAGTCTGATTTAAAGGCGTGGGTCTCCAATAACAGAGAGCTTTGTTGGGACAGAGAACACCCTCCTAACAGCGTGGCGTGCCGGGGGTTCTGGCCTATCTTGGTGCCAGGGGGCCCTCCAGCAGGTGAGTTGTGGCTGTTTGGTTTTGGACCATCTCCAAAGAACCAGGCCTCACCATGGGGCTGGCTGAGAGATAAATCAGCATTCTCTTACAGAGAGGCATAGCAACATTTTATTAAAGCACAACACACAGATGAAAGATACGTCAATAAGAGAAACCCTGAAATTCTTTTTTTCCAAAAGGAGATGGGAAAACTACCGTTCCCCAGAACTATTCTGGCCCAAACAACAATGATTTTAGTAATTCAAAATTCAGTGATTTTTCTTAGGGCTCACAAGGTGGGTTTTCTCTCTGCCCCCAAACCTCTCTCAGTAAAAAGTTTGGTCAGAAATTATTTTTAAACAGGCTCATACCTCCTCACAACAAAATACATCTACAAAGTGCTAAAACAGCCCATGGGAAAGTTTGGATCTTGATGCCCTGGATAGGTTTCGGCTTCACACGGAGTCAGGTGGATGGTCTTCTGGACACCAAACCCAAAAGCATAGAGGGGGTCCCAGAGGGGAGCGGCTGGCCTAGGTCTAAAGCACCCATGGCAGAGGGAACAAAAGAGGAAAAGGAAGTCTGTTCACTGGTCAGTTCCTCGGTGTGGCTTCTCCCAGCTGCTGCCCCATCTCCCGCCTGCACTGCCAGTGGGTGCACAGTGCCTCACTCATACCGGCGAGTATCTAGAGCTGACCTCCCTAGAAGGCTGGCTCCATACCTTCCTTCCTCCCCACAGAATGTTTGCTTTCCTCTTGGTCCTCCATGCAACATTCTGACAGGAGGTCCCCAGCCTCTCTCGTCCCAGAAGGCACCTCTAAAGCCATGCTCCTGTCCACGCAAATGATGAGTAATTACCACTAATTGCCCCTCACGTCCTACTAACCCCAGGAGGTCCCCTGAGCAGGGAAGGAGGGAGAAAGGAGGGGAAGGCGGGAAAGCCAGTCAGGGTCGCTCCCATTCTGCCCCACCCAGCCCCCCAAACCCTCCCCCTGCCCCTGGGCGGTGCAGGTGTTCCTGCTCTCCAGCCAGAGGCCTCAGCACTGCTGAGGGTTCTATTCTACAGCTCAAGCCTTCTTAGAGACAAAGCTCTGGCACCGTTGACCATTTCCGAACCACACAGCTTTAGAACGCAACTCCTGGAAGGAACTCCCCGGGTCACCCAGTCTTCACCGCTCAGGCCACGTCCCTCAAGCTCATGCACGCCATCCATGTGGCCCAGTGGGAGGTGGTGCCACCTAACGGGAGCGGGCCAAATCTGGGTTCTCTGCCAGTCCCTGCCCCTGGGAATGCTAGGTGGCCTCAGACAAGTCTGGTTTCCTCTAGAATGAAGCAGGAAAAACCGCAGTACCCACAGGGTCATTCTGAGGATTAAATGCGTGAATGTATGCAATACTTCTCTGGGACACAGAGAACACTCAAAGAATAAAACTGTTATCACTGCACAAAGCACTATTCAGACAGAAGAGGGCCTCAAGGACCAGTCCTGCTATGTTTCTCACTAGGCTCCATGAAATTAGCAACTCTCTCCACCCCTCTGGGCTCGGTTTCTTTCGACCATCACTAAAATCCAACTCACATCTCCAAGGTCCCTTTTTTAAAACACACACAGACACATTCACACGGTTTATTTCACATGTGTACATAACACGTGTCTGTACACCGGGGTTTTCAACTGCAGCACAATGGACACTGGAGCAACCTAATCTTTTGTTGTGAGGAACCACCCATCCTATACATTTTAAGATGTTTAGCAGCATCCCTGGTCTCTACCCGCTAGACGGTAATCGTTCTCTCCCCAATCATAGCAAAGAAAAATGTCTCCAGACCTTGCCAAATGTCCCCTGGGCGGCAAAATGGCCCCAGTTGAGAACTAGTCATGTACACACAAACACACGCACGCACATGGAATAATAGGATGCCCACTCTGAGAGTGAAGAGCTAAGCAGGGTAGAACAGAGGAAAACTACCTCTCCAGGTACAGAGTCCTTGCAACGTGCGCAAGGCAACTTTACGGGCACTGAGACCACAAACATACGCAGTACTCTGGAGCGTCTTTACGTCTGTGAAACAGTTACTGTGCTCATAAAGACTGCCTGCAGACTTAATTTGGCTTGCACATACAGAGTCCTATTTAGTGCGAAAACTTGCCAGGCCGAGCTCCCCAGGTCTAGTCCAAAGTGTGCTCAGGAACTCGGCCTGGGGGAGCAGAACACAGGGGGTTCTGTGTGCTGCCTCTCTGCACACTCACCTTGAGATACTTGAGGAAAAGGAAGCCGCCTTGGGGCAGCAGGCGGCTGTGGGTTATTCTTAAGGAAGAGAGCAGCTTGCCACATGTGCTTCCCTCAGACTTGATGTGTTAGCAGATTTGACGAAACTTCTCTTTTCCCAGTTCAGAAGAGCTAGGGGCTTGGTAGACAAGGCTTGTGTATCCATGGACACGAGACCTACCCACTTGCTAATCTAAGTAAAAATGAACAGTAGTCATAAAGATGGAAGACAGAGGTTAATTGGAGGAGGGGAGGCGAACATCTGCCTTAAGGCGAGGTCTGTTTACCCCCAAGTGTTTAAAAATGAGAATCCTGAATTCCCTTTCTACCTTATTATGACTTATTTAACATTTGTTTTTAATTTGCCCAAGATCATAATCTTCACCAAGGACCACGTATAAGCCAAACTTGAACTTGAAAACCAAGCTGGACCTTTGTTCTGCCTGCATGAATTAGCGCACAAAGGGGCATCTGATTTCTCCCTTCCCTAACAATCTGGAACACTACTCCCTATGTATGTCACTAATGCTGGGAGAATGGGCCCTAAGACAGGCCTCAGGAAACGAAGGCTCTAATCCTGGCCAATTCACTTGTGAGCCACGGAGACAAGTTATTTCAAGTGCTGAGCCTCCTCTTTAAGTACACTGACAGTTCCCTGCTAGCAGATGCATGGAGTAAATTAAGTAGAACTAGGAAGAGCTACAGAGTCCTAGTTACTCACACTGACAAGGAAGTGCCACGAGTAGAATGGTAGTCCAGACCCATCCACTATTCCCAAAGTGGGTTTTGGGGAACACCAGTCCCATGAGATGCCACTTGGAAATAAAGCATTCTGTGGTTCCTTCATTCATCCAACAAATACTTATTGAGGGCCCTCTAGATGCCTGGTGCTATAAAGACAATAGAGAGCAAAAGAGACCCACTCCCTGACTTCTTCACTAAGTTTAGGATCCACAGACAAGTATCCAGAGACGGGGCCACCTCTCTCCCCACAGTAAAGGGAGTTCACATACAGGGAGCAAGGAACCACATCTGAGGCTGGGAGGCAGAGAGCAGGAGGGGAGACGCATGCTGGCGGGGGGGCGGGGGGGAGGGCTCGGGGGTAGTATTCCAAACACAGCGTTGGAGGAATACTGCACAATGCACTCCCTTGTAAGAGATTCATGGTACACACTGGCGTGTTAACAGCCCCAGAAGTTCTGTCCTACCTATTAACATCCCAAGGATGTTACTCTGGGAAATGCTGAGTGGCATTATTGTTCTCGTAGCCTACAAGAACCTTCCGTATGAAACAAAAGCTCTTGTTCATATAACTGGAAAACTACGTGTCCTCTCAGAACGGCCAAAATACCTTGGGCTTGCTAATGTAATTCTAAAGTATTTTCTTTGGCACAGACCTATAAAAACATATGGCTTCCACAACTGCTGACATATTCCCAGTATCACAGATGAAGAAAAACCCACAGCTACAAACCAGTGGGCCAGAATCAAAGGTCTACCTCCAGCACAGACATCTGCTTTATTTGTTAAAAGATGCATGTACAGCCTAGGGGCGCCTGGATGGCTCAGCTGGTTAAGCGTCTGACTCGTATCTCGGCTCAGGTCATGATCTCAGGGTTGTGAGATGGAGCTTCGCGCTGGCCTCGGTGCTGGGTGTGGAACCTGCTTAAGAATCTCTCTCTTCCCTCTCCCTTTGCCCCTCCCCACCCCAAAAAAGATGTATGCTACAGCCTCAATACTGGGATGAATCGAGAAAACCTTCAAAAAAGTAAAATAAAAATGATCAACCACCAATGATCAAGTTATCAACGATTATACCCTGAAAGATACCAGAAGTGAACAATGATTGCCCTTGTTAGCCTACAATGTCCATGAGGAAGACGGATTTTGCTGTTTATTTTATTATATATGATGCATAAAGGAAATGTAAATAAATAACAAATCCACATGTGCAGATTTTGTGTATAAAGTACTGTGCTAGGGGTGACAGGGATCAAAAGGGACAGTTGACAACCAGGGTCCTTAAGAACATGGATTCTAGAAAAGTAGCAATCCAAAACTGAGTATCATTAAGTGCCCAGGGAATGGTACAGTATAAAGACTAAATTTTACAGGGGCTAGGGAGGACCGGAAAACCTAGGAATGCTGATGCTGATAATGAGTTTATCTTAACAAAGTCCTTACTGTACCAGACAATGTTCTTCATGCTTGTGTACAACCTTATTTCATCTTTGCAACTATGAGGTAGGTCCTAGGAATACATCAGAATATGGCCTTGGCCTCAGCATTCAATGGACATCTGTTATTCAGCTTCAGCGTCAATCTTCAGAAGGCCTGAATTTCTGCCTAGTCAATAATCATGTGGTCATAGGGGTGACCAACATTATTTAATTAATGTAACAATGTGAGAAATAAGGAAATGAAGCATGTTTGAGTTCATCATCATTATCTGAACATGCCCCTTCAAAAACAGGGAAGCATTCTTTTTTTTTTTCTTTAAAGATTTTATTTATTTGTCAGAGAGAGAGAACGAGAGAGCACGAGAGCATAAGCAGGGGGAGTGGCAGGCAGAGGGAGAAGCAGGCTCCCCGCTGAGCAAGGAACCAATGTGGAACTCGATCCCAAGAACCTGGGATCATGACCTGAGCCAAAGGTAGGTGCTTAACCAACTGAGCCACCCCGATGTCCCCAGGGAAGCATTCTACATGTAAAGTTTAATGGAAATCTCCTTGTGAGCCTTATCTCTAGAAATGTTATCAGTGGCAGAAGTATGTTATTTTTTTGTTGGAAGAATACAATATAAGCATGAAACATTAATCTTACATAGAAAACAATTACAATGTACAACTACAGTTCTTAAATAGAATTAACTGCATTACTAATATTAAGAGTACATTAAAAAAGAACAGCAACTGTTTCTCAATATTTTTAAGTTGAAATAGGCATACTATATTCTACTTCTAAACTCTATAGAACTGCGTGGTGTGCTCACAACATTAAATGGAATAACCTTTAGAAACTATATATGCACCCTTAGCAGTCAGACTATGGTCTCTAAATAACGTATTTCACTAAAAGGAATCAGAGCTCCTTCTAGAAATAGCTGATCTGGAAGGGGGAAAAGCACAAGGTAAGCCTGGAACGTCCTCCCATAACAGTAAGCAAGGAAGCATCAAAGACCACTGGGATTGTATCAAAAGGACTCAGGAGCCAATGTGAAGAGGCTTCCACCAGCTAAAGATGAAACAATTGGAGTATCAAAAATAATAGTCACAAATGGATTGAAACACAGGAAATAGGTTGAAATCCCTGAGCTCATATTTTAAAACATAATTTCATTGGTCACCTTTGCAGGTTATAAGAAACCAAATGGAAAACGAGTAAATAAAGGGAAAGGATCAAGCATTTAAAATTGCTTTCCCCATATTATCTACAGGGGTCAGCATACTTTTTCTGTACTGGGGGCCATATCTTTTCAGTTCTGTGCCAAATATAGACTCAATGGCAACTATTCACCTCAGCCCTTGTATTGCAAAAGCGTCCAGAGGCAATATGCAAACGAATGAGCCTGGCTGTGTTCTAATGAAACTTTATTTATAAAAATAAGTAGCAGTCTGGATTTAGCCTGTGAACTTTAGTTTGCTGACCTTTGACCTAAGGTAACTAATAGTTCATGAGGGACAGTTTCTCTTTTAAAAAGTAGTATAGGGCACCTGGGCAGCTCAATCGGTTGAGTCTGCCTTCAGCTCAGGTCATGATCCTGGGGTCTGGGATCGCGTCCCACATCAGGCTCCCTGCTCAGCGGGGAGTCTGCTTCTCCCTCTACCCCTCTCCACTGCTCATGATCTCTCATTCTCTGTTTAAATAAATAAATAAATAAATAAATTTATATAGTCCTATAAAGAGTACAGAGCAGAATGTCAACTTTGCTACCTCAATATTTCACAAGATTTCAAAATCATGTACCACACTTTCATGATTTAAATCACCTATGATCCAGGCATAATAAAGATGATGAAAACTATGAAAATAAGAAACTGTCATTAAAAAAAAAAAAAAAACAACAACACTCATTTTTTTTTGGTCCCCCATGAACCAAAAAGATCTTGTTCCTTCATCTTACTTAGTATTCACAAATATGCAGTAGAGCATCACAGAAACAATCTAGGCATTTATAGAGTTGTGAAATTATCAGTCTTGCACTACAATGTCAAACTTTCAAAATGTGACCATCAGTTTGGCCACTACAAAGTAATAATTGTTTCTGGGAAGAAACATCAATGGATACTAAACAATGGATGAAAGTTTGATGAGAAACAGGTTATTTCCAGTATCTTCCAACAAGACACTTATTAGCTACAAAGAGAAAAAATAGTAACTTCCTTGGAGAACCCTGGCAGACATCATTTTTACCAAGTGATCAAAATTAACATCAACTGTAGCAGGAAAAAGAGGTGGTGCCTCATGAGAAGCAGAGAAGGGCACAGTAGCAACTACGTAGTTTTCATGCCTAAAATATAGAACCTGAATCTATTCATGAAGAAACATCTGAAAAAAAAGCAGAATTCAAGGTCCTTCTACGAAATAAATGGCTGTAATCTTCAAAAGAATATAAGGGACACAAGACAAAAGAGCTGTTCTAGACTGAGGGAGACTAAACAGATACAACCAAGTGTAATGCATGACCTTGGCTCATCCTGGATACCTCCCCAAAATTCGTTTTTTTTTTTTTAAGATTTTATTAAGTAATCTCTACACCCAATGTAGGGCTTGAATCCATAACCCCGAGATCAAGAGTCAAATGCTCCATGGACTGAGCCAGCCAGGTGCCTCCCAAATTCTTTTAAATGTTTCTTTGGCTCCAAAAGACAGTTTAAAGACAAGTAGCAACATCTGAATAAGGTCTATAGATGAGACAATAGGTCTATGTTAATTCCCTGATTTGATAACCACATTGTGGTTATTGTCTTTGGTGTTAGGACATACGCGTGAAGTTACCTAGGAGTAAGGGAGCATTGTATTTGCGACTTACTCTCAAATGGCTCAGAAAAAAAGTTACGGAAAAACAGAAAGATAAAGAAAGTATAGCAAATACTAACGTTTGGGGAAATCTAGAGGAAAATACGTGGGAATTCTTTGTACTATTTTGTACTTTCTCTATGTCTGAAAATATCTCAAAGTAAAAAGTTAAAATTAACATATATATTCCATATATATGAACTAACAGTACATACATCATTCTGTTGAGAGCTATTTGATTAAGAATTCACACAAACTGGCAATTCTGTTACAGTGATTGTAACTCTTTCCAAAGGTAACTGATAACCATATAAATTCAAAATCTGCACTAAGAACTGAAAGTTGATATGCTAATTACTTTTGTTGAAGCATTTCTGGTCCTCGTGTGACTATACCATTTAATCATTTCCTATAAAGATATTTTTTAAAATGCTGCAAGAAAACATCCACTTATTAAGATACTGGTTAAAATTTTTGGCTGCTAAACATCTTAATAAAGTTGTAATAAAACTATAAATTATCTGGATGACATTACTCATTTCTTTTTATATCCCAGAAATTCATTCAATGATGCATTTAGTTTTAGTCTTGTGCAAATCCTGGTTTTAAAATGCAGTCTATTCAGCCAAAATGTTAATTCAGTAACCTTCAAATACACCATTACCCCATTTTGCCAAAGAGCACCCTAGGGTACTGGGGCCCAGAGCCAGACCAGGGGTGGGCTGGACTTCAAGGGGAGGCCAACTGTGGCCAAACTCAAGTCCCAGACCCCTTGAGCCATACTGCCTCTCCAAGGGAAAGGAATGGCCGGCCAGCAGGGTCTGCTCCTCTATCTCTCAGGCCTTGGGCTTTTCTGCACAGCAAATTCCTCTCTCTTCCTTCAGTGCCAGGCAAAAGCAACTGTTTTTAAGGGGCTCTCCCAAGCTCCAGTTGCTCTCACCATCCCAGCCCCTTCCTGCGTTAACTCTCCTTACGAGAGCCTTGCCATCATAATCCATTTCCCACTCTAGAATTCAGCACCAGAGTTTCCCTCCCTGACAAACATTTTATAACAGAAAAGCTTGTGTTGTAAAGTGTTTTCATGTCACATATCTTTAGCACGCCTACTCTAATACTCTACTTCTCCTCTCTGTGGTCCTCCTAGAAAATAGTTCAATAGATAATATAATTGATAAGCAAAGACTATATCCAATTTACATCGAAATAATATGCAGGGGCGCCTGGGTGGCTCAGTTGGTTAAGCGACTGCCTTCGGCTCAGGTCATGATCCTGGAGTCCCGGGACTGAGTCCCGCGGGAGCCCGCTTCTCCCCCTAACCCTCCCCCCTCTCATGTACTCTCTCTCTCTCTCATTCTCACTCTCAAATAAATAAATAAATCTTAAAAAAAAAAAAGAAAAGAAAATAATATGCAGGGCACCTGGGTGGCTCAGTCATTAAGCGTCTGCCTTCAGCTCAGGTCATGATCCCGGGGTCCTGGGATCGAGTCCCACATCGGGCTCCCTGCTCAACAGGGAGTCTGCTTCTCCCTCTGTCCCTCTGCCCACTTGTGTTCTCTCTCTCTCAAATAAATAAATAAAATCTTAAAAAAAAAAACAAGAAGAAAATAATATTCAGGGGTACCTGGCTGGCTCAGTTGGTGGAGCATGCGGCTCCTGATCTAGGGGTTCTGGGTTCAAGCCCCAGGCTGGGTGTAGAGATTGCCTGAAAATAAATCTTAAAAAAAAGAAAAGAATATTCATGCATGCACAAGCAAGTGGACTTGGTCAAGAGTAGGAAGCAGGCAAACAGACTAAGTCAACAGATGCACGTGACAGAATTTTATATCATGGTATCTAAAGAAACAAGTTTACCACCTCAAGATGTGAGAAGAAAAACACAAGGGAAATCAGAGGGAATCGATTAAACAGAGCCGCAGAGGACAGAAAAGAAAGATCGAGACAGCAATGAACACTATCTCTGAAACTGTGAAGAGACCAGCCATTAAAGCTCTGACTACCCCCGGCAGGGTAGGGATTAAAAGTGCCTCTAAAGGAAAGGGCTGGAAATGCCACCAAAATGAATACAGACATGTTACTCCTCACTCCTCTTTAACTTGTACACAGCATTTCTTTGTGCCTTGTTCCAAATGGCATTTTCACATGCATTTGGTGGTCAACTCTCACTAGAGGGGCACTCTAGCACTGTGGCTGGAATGATGGCTCAAAAACTTTCCAGAGGGGGGACTCTGGGCCCCTCACTTACACTCTGTCTCAGCTTCCTCCAGGATAAAACAGATCATGAGAGCAGATGTGCAAGCATCCAATGCGGTAACAGTTGTAAACAGTGTGATACAGTGCCCCGGAACACTGCAGGTGCCTACAGGGCTGTTTTTTTAAAATGTTGATGTTTAAATATTCATGCTGTCAACATCTGACAAATGTCTGTGAGTCACTTATCATGAGTCAGGTGTTACGGTTTAATAAAGAAGTATTTTGAGGCGTACTTTCTCTGTTAGCACTGCAGGGCTCATTGTAGATCCCCCTGAGTAGTGGAGAGAGTAAAGCCCAGTGATGCAACTGAGCCCTAGTCCGGTTTCCATCCTTCATAACTGTTTGATCCTGGGCAAGCTCACAGTCTCCCTGAGCTTGTGCTCCTCAGTGGGCTGGATGCTCTCTTCCAGCTCGGAGGGCTCCAAGGGTACCCAGGCAGGGTCCTTGCAAAAGAATCTCAGGGAGGAACACCCAACCCCTAACAGGTATGTATTATAAATCCATCTGACCTTAGCGACCTCGATTTATCCTTTTGGAATTTACAGGGAAGAATGTAGTCCCAACGATCAGAAATCACTACCGCCAACAAATCTGGACTTGTTAACTGATCAGCATTTCATACCACTTATTCCTATTTCTTTTGTTTTTTCTTCCTCATTGTTAGATCTTTTTTTTTTTTTTTAAGTAAGCTCTAGGGGCGCCTGGGTGGCTCAGTCGGTTAAGCATCTGCCTTCAGCTGAGGTCATGATCCCAGGGTCCTGAGATAGAGCCTCACATCTGGCTCTCTGTTCAGCGGGGAGCCTGCTTCTCCCTCTCCCCCCACCCCCCACTTGTGCTCCCTTTCTCTCTCTCTGTCAAATAAATAAATAAATAAAATCTTTAAAAAAAAAAGAATCTGCCTTCAGCTCAGGTCATGAGGCTCAGGTCATGATCCCGGGGTCCTGGAATTGAGCCCCGCATCGGGTTCCTGCTCAGTGGGGATGCTGCTTGTGCTCTCTTGTGCATGCTCTCTCTCAAATAAGTAAATAAATAAATATCTTTTTAAAAAAAAAAAGTAAGCTCTATGCCCAACATGGGACTTGAACTTGTGACCCTGAGATCAAGAGTCACACACTCCACTGACTGAGCCAGCCAGATGTCCCTAGATCCAGCTATCTTTTTAATCATAGTTACCAACGCTCTCATATTTATGTCTTTTTGTTTTCCACACTTTTTTTTAATAGATGTTCCGACAAATAATGGCCCCATTCACTGTATGAGGTATAAGACATTTATCTCACTAAGATTTAGTGTCCTGCAATACTCAGATTTCCAGAAGGGCTTAGCTAGAATCCCAAGTGCCTCCCCACGTTCTATCAACCATACTCAGAAGCCTCTCCTGTTACTCTTTCCACCATGCTATTGTTTTCAGAAAGAGACCACCTGAAGGATCATTTGGGAAGTGAAAGAAAAAGCTGAATCCTAATTTTCAACACCCACCAACACCCACACATGTACATACACACACACCCACACACACAGAGAACGGGGAGTAGGAAGGAGACTAATACCTTCTCTACAATTCTTAAAATAATTCTCTGTGGAAATGTTTAGTATTTATTTGTCAACTTACTGAAATAGTTATAAATGACGGAGACTGATTTTTTAACTTAGAGAGCTTTAAAAAAGCAACCAATTTATACATTATTTTAGAAAATAAACAATACGGGAATAATATTTGCACGCTTGGTTCACCAGAGTTTGGTTTACTAACCAAACTCTGTTGTAATACAAATCGCAGGGGTAGCAAGCAAGTTCACGCCTCCCGCCTTCTTCTACACCAAATACACACTTGTGTATTCTTCCAGCCCTCACCGAGTTCAACAAGGAAAAACTGGCCCCAAGTTCAAAAAAGTTCTAATGTTAGTAGATAACCACTTTTTTCTCCAAAGAGGGTATACATGCAGTGGTGACTTTCTGGGGGCCGCCCACTAAAGGTTATGTAAGTCCTCCGGGGTACAGTCCTCTAGAACAACTTAAGCCCCAGCCACTCACTTCGACAACTGTTTATTTGAGAAGGTGCGTTCCCAGGTCCAATTTGTAAAGTCAGAACAAATCTACCCACCCTCCACCCCAACCGGTAACTCTCATCAGGATTTCGGAACCGAGAAACAAAGGTCAGCCGTCTTCCCAATGGGAGGAGGAGTTAGTTACATCAGGCGTGTGAGTAGTCAGTCACAAGGGTAGAACAGGAAGACCCAGACTTTAAACTCACAACCAAGTTTCAAATCTTTGCGCCGTCAATTACCAGTGGCGTGACCTTGAACAAGACACTTGACCCCTACTAGTCCGCTTGCACAGCAGCAAAATGGGAATAGCAAGTACCTACTTCCTAGCAGGTTAGAAGCTATGAGAAATATTAAGGATTTATTTATTTTTGTAAAGATTTTATTTATTTGACAGAGAGACACAGCGAGAAAGGGAACATAAGCAGGGGGAGTGGGAGAGGGAGAAGCAGGCTTCCTGCGGAGCGGGGAGCCCGATCCCAGGACCCTGAGATTGCAACCTAAGCCGAAGGCAGACGCTTAATGACTGAGCCACCCAGGCGCCCCATATTAAGGTTTTAGAAGCTAAAGCCAAGTGCTTTCCAAATGGGGCGGAGCTGTTAACACCCTTCAGGAACAGCAAATGAGAGCCCCCACTTTACATCTGCCAGCATTTAAAAGTCATATTAAGACAAAAATCTCTGGTAATTTGGTGGGGGGGGAGAGATTCTTTTCCTTATTAGCATTTTTTGACTACCTAGGAGGTTGAACATTAGTTTCACATATGTGGTTGTTATTTGTAGTCTCTTCTTTTGGGAACTTTTTGTTTATATTTATTTTATGGTTACTTTCTACAATTATGGTGAACACCTGGGGCCTTGTTCCTCTTGAATGAAACAGATTTCTTCTTTCCTTTTTTTAGGATGTATTTGTTCATTTGAGAGAGAGAGAGAGAGAGAGAGCATGAGCATGAGAGGAGGGGCAGAGGAAGAGAATCCGGAAGCGGACTCCCCACTGAGATTTCTAAAATGCTATAGCACAGTTCCAGAGTGTGAGTTCATTCCCTGTCCTGAGGACTCCAGGTAACTAAAGTTATCACCCCTTATCACAACTACAAAAGCTCCAGAAAAGAGCCATGTTTAGGAAAACACTTTCATGGTTTTACTTTCAAATTCTGAAATGTGTTTCTAAACTAACTGCTCATTTTCCCATGAAAATCTATAGGCTATATACATAATGAAAAGATTTAAGATTCTGAAATTTATTTTAGAACCTTAAAGGTATGTCAGTGGAGGTTAACTCTGAGCATCTCTAAGCATTCACCTTATGAGTCGAAGAAAGAAACTACAGCGCCCCAGCGTTGCTCATTCAGCAGATACGGTACAGAAGAAAAGGCAGGTCACCTTTTCACCTTTATTTCCCTTGTGTTTCCTTCATTCCCGAATGCCAAGGTTTTGGAAACTGCAATTTATTTCATCATCCCTGAAACCCAGTCCAGTTTGAGAGAAGATAATAAAGCATGGGACATAGCAAAACCTCCTCCAAAAGTACATTATCAGGCTAGCCCATTTGGGTTGTTTTCTACACGCTTTTAAGCATTCAGTCCTTTCCCATCCCAATTATTTGTCACATCCCAGTATCTGCCTCTGACAGCAAATGGGTTGTATTTTGATTCCCATCTTTAGCCTTCAAAATCAGCCAGCTGCAGGCATTAAAATGAGGAAACATGTCCCAGGTGTGTCCTATCTCTCAATCAAGGCACAATGTTTCATTATTCAACGTGTAGCTAAAAGGTTCCCAAAGGTTTTGAGTTTTCTCACGGGGTGCGGAGGAAGGGCTTGTACTGCCAAAACGTCCAGAACCTTCACCCTAGCCAACTGGCCCTTGGTTTGAGAACACCAAAACTATCTAGTCATCTGATGCACTGCCCCTCAATCTCTGCCCAACTCTGCCTCTTTCTCCACATCTTCATCTTCAACTCTAGGGCTCGTCTGTACAACTGGGAGACCATCTACTGCTGAGCGTCCTCTGTCACTGAAACAAGTCTGACTTCTTCCCAGTTCTAGTCCCATCTCTTCTTCCTCCTGTCTTCTCCCCCATTCATCTTCCACCCTACCCTACTGCCCTACAAACAAGCTCCCACTCCAGCATCCCCCATAGGCTCTTCTCCACGGCCCGTGGCTCTTCCTTCCCCCTCCTTGCGGGAGCCAAACTTCTTCAATGGGTTGTCCGGAATCTGCTTTTCAACATCTTCCAGGTTACAGTAGACAGAAAATGTGTAAGGTACACAGGGAGAGCGTGGGAAGCCTGCCCGACACTGCGGGAGTCTGGTCTGGGGTTCTGGCTGAGTAAGGGATGGGCCACTCCCTGGGACCAATCCACAGCACAGCACCGGGCACCCAACTGGGAAGTGCTGAGCTAGTACCCCTCTGCCTCCCTATCTTTATCACCCCCATTTGCCTGGATCACTTGTCTCACTGGGCACCAATAACTTCCTAACTGCTAAATTCCCAAAGTTCCTCTTCACTCCCCCACCTTCTTGCCCCCTCTCTCTGTGGTGTCTGATGCTGAGGACCAGCTTCCAGGATGTCACAGGACCTAGCACGCCTCTTACCTTGTCAAGGGCTCCTTTCCATGCTGCCCCAGTGACTTCTTTCTCTGCTCTGAGCATCTTGTCCCTTCTTCTCTGGCTCCCTTGCATCATCCGGTTGCTGCGATTTCCACTATCCACTCAGCATCCCCTCAGACCCCATGCACCTCCGATGAAACTCAGGCAGTTCCTTGAGACGAAAACCCCTCACAGCCTGTGTGAGCTCTGCTATTGCCAAAATGGTCGATGAGCATCTGTCTAGCATGGGGCAGGCAAAGATGGAGCACCAGGGCCCCACCTGGAAGAAGTCATTCCCCCAGGTTACCGAGGCTTAGATGGCGAGAATTGTGACATCAGCCAGCTGTTTTCTGCCTTCACTTACTACCCCTCCCTGTAGAAATTCAAGCAACCATTCCAGTCTCTCCCATCCTATCTTTCTGTTCCATTCAGATACTCTTGGGCACTTTTCACCTCACCCCGGACTCCTAGGAGTCTCCTAACCCTCGTAGCTCCTTGCAGGTCCTCTCCCTCCAATCATCATGATCTAAGCACACATACCAGTCACATCACTTTCCAGCATAACTTTCAATGGTTCTCTGCTGCTTCTTGAATAAGACTGGATTCCTTCACTGACACTCAAGGCCTCCCATGCCCTGGCCCCTCATCCTTCCAGGCAAACAGAATAACTTGTATTACCCCCAACAGCCCTGAACTTTTGGCCTTTGCTCTCCCGGGGCTGGCTTCTACCTCATGATTGGGGTTTAAAGAAGACTGTACTGTTTGTTTAAGTTTTTATAATTAACAAGAATCACTTTGAATTAAAGAATGACTGAGTTTCAGGGACTAGTTTAGGTTTGGGGGGTTTGTTTCCTTTTTTTAGATTTTATTTTTAAGTAATCTCTACACCCTATGTGGGACTCGAACTCACAACCTCGGGATCAAAAGTCACATGCTCTACCAACTGAGCCAGCCAGGCACCTCAGGGACTAGTTTAAAACAACTTCCTCTCCTTATGTTCCTTGATCATGCTAGCCCAAAACAACTTTTCTATCCTCTTTCCTCTGAAGATTCTTTTCTGGACTTTGTTGACTCTTAACAAAGACTTCCTATTAGAGTGGTCTGTGTTCACACTACTTCAATATTTAGCCCTATAGGGCAAAGCTGGGTCTACTTCATCCTCTTTCCCACGGCCCGTGACAGGTCCTCAGTAAATATCAGATGAAGTTGAGGAGTTATGAATTAATCTTAAGGGTACCAACCTAAATTTCTCCAGTTTGGCAAGTAAAGTTGACTCTAAGTTGGAATATAAGTAGGATAGCTGCATTACATAGATCTGGATTATTGCAGCTTCCAACGAGTTAATCATTTAAATTATTTTTTAGGTCGCAATTTTTTGGGGTAACTCTGCACATCACTGTAAAGGCAGGAACACTCTGTTAAAAGTTAAGATTTTTGTGTCCTAGCTTACTTTCTCCTCCAGAATTCCATGAAGTGAGATCAATAAAGAATGAGTCCAACCTATAACTTTCCGAAAGTTAAGCAAGTCAGGCATTCCCTACCGGATCTGCAGACCTACCCAAAGGAAAAAGATGGACAGCTTTCAAGTTCCCTCCACAGACTCTGTCACCATTTGTCACCCCATCACCCCAGCAATCCAAGTGCCAAAACTGCAGCAACTCAGGCAGGGCCCCTGCAAAAGCTCGTTGCATGTAAAAAACCCTCATTAAACCCTGAGTTATATTTAGAAAAAAAATGGAACAGAAGTTATATTTAGATGAAATGGCTTTAAAGAATTTTACCAAAAGCAGCATGTTTATACCGATCTTCCAAAAGAAAACGATTTACTCATTCCCTTTTACATACAATTCCTAAAGACAGACCACTTCTCTCTCTGTACACAAAGATTTCTGCTGGGGTTCCTTTGTATCAGGAAGGAAGCAGGCGCATCCAGGATGCTAGCAAGACTGGCCATGGGCAGCGGTAGGATAGGAAGTGCTGAAAACCAGCAGACATTTGGAGAACAGACCCATTTCCTACAGAAACCTTAGTTAAGCTGGTCTGAGGAAGATGCCAAAGGGTGATGCTTGAGCTGCATGATAGTAGCTCTTAAATGCAGAAACTGGACGCCAAAACCATATAGACTCCCTTGGCAACTCTACCTAGAACTGTTCTTCTCCAAAATGTCGTCAGCACTCACATGATGGTCCAATTCCTCTCTACCAGCTCATAGCTAAGTCACTGAACCACATTCAGCATTTTCGTCTGGGCTCTCATTAGTCTTACACTATTTTTGACATCCACTTTCTTCCGCATTGGCTTACGTTTTCCTAGCAAAAAACCAGTCACTGGCACCAAGGTGGTTTAGTAAACTTGTGAAGCCTTTTCGTGAATGAATGTATAATTTCAGGGTGCCTATTTGAAGGAGTAAAAGACGGTGTGTGGCACTTATTCATCTCTTCATAGGCCACAGGGTCCCCAAGGCTCCAGAGGAGAATGAATCATGGCTTGGAGGCTTGGCACACACCCCAGGCTAAGGGGACCTCTTCTCTAAAGAGCCTCAGGAAAAGGCCACTTCCCAGCCTCCCAGCCAGGCCAGAGTGCAGGGCAAAGGTAAGGCATAAGGAAGAGAAGGCCAACCTGCAGCACGGGCCAGCCCCCGGTCACCCCCAGCAGGAATCACGCCAGGGGATGAGGGTGTCACAAGCCCTGATGCTTGCTATTCCTAGGGTCAATTAACACCCTGAGGACGCCCCAACCAATCCCGACTTTGGTTGTGGCTTGGTATTTCCAGAAAGTGTGACAGCAGCAGAGAAGTGAAGTCATCCAATTTTATACTACTTAGAGGCTTTAGAGGAGCAACGCCTAAGGTTGTGAAATGTAGTAATAAAACAAAAAAAAGACCTGGGATGCCAAAAGAGAGACCAGATCATATATTCCGGGCACCCCTCCCCCCACGTCAGCTACCCGCCCCCCACCCCTCCTCTACCCACTATCTACATTCATTTTACCAGGATTGGCCCCCAACTGAGGGCCACTTTGTCTGCACCTACAATTTGCCTACTGTGAGAATCACATTAATTACAACAATATAATCATCCACAGGAAAAGCATCGTCTCAACCTTACAGTCCAGACAATCAAGTGCTTAAGTGTTTCCTCACTTGCTTTCCTAAAAGCCCATGATACTCAAGGATAAGGTCAAAATTAGTGGGTTCTATGGAGCTCATCTAACAGCAGGAAACTTCCCTGGCACATCAGTGAACTTTGTAACCAGGCAGGCCTAACACAACTATGGGCACAGAAGGGGCACAGAAACTACAGGGAAACTGAACTTACTTCTGTTGGGGCAATTCACCGGGGGAACGAGACTATGTATGGGAGTGGGATAGGACACACTAAGTTCCTTCTGAAAGGCTGCATGCAAGAAGACTTGAGTGTCCCTGGAGGCTTAAAAGGAGAACAGTGACACGGGTCCAGGCCGGGAACGGCTGCAGGAATGAGCAGGGACAGTCAGAAACAGGCAGGGAAAGAAAGGTTGGCTTCTCCAAGGAGGGCTCCAAAATTCCCTGGCAGGCCTGGATTTAGTCATCAGGAATCCCCAGTACCAGTGATAATCAGCCTGTGGAAGCTCTTGGGCAAAAGAACATGTAAGGTGGGGCGCCTGGGTGGCTCAGCTGGTTAAGCGTCTGCCTTTGGCTCAGGTCATGATCCTGGAGTCCCGGGATCGAGTCCCACATCGGGCTTCCTGTTCAGCAGGGAGTCGGCTTCTCCCTCTGACCCTCTTCCCTCTCGTGCTTTCTCTCATTCTCTCTCTTACTCAAATAAATAAATAAAATCTTCAAAAAAAAAAAAAAGAACATGTAAGGTGGAAGACGGAAGGGAGGGCAGTAGAAGATGGCAGAAGGAAGAAGGGATAGGACACAAACAGAAAACCTGTCCCCCCGGGGCTCTTGGGGTGGGGGTGGGGAGCAACAGATGAAGACAGGCGGTTGTCAGAGTCAGGGTTCAAAGGGGAAGAATGAAAACACCCTAAAGAGAATTGGGTGGGTGGAAGGAAGAGCCTGCCTGAGGGAAATGATGGGTCCTATTTGGGACATTTCTGGTGACTTTATCTGCACCAGGACCTGGATCAGTGCTGACTCACGGACCTTAATGCCTCCCAGACTCCTCTTTCCAGACATCTAATGGTAAATGGAAAAATGGGACTGTGTTAGTATCACCCTCTCGCACACAAAGTGACAGGGACCTGAGCAAAAAGTGAGCTTTCAAAATCCTTGCGGAACTGAGCTACATCTGCGCACAGGGAAGGGAATCAGTGGAAACCTAAACGAAGTCCCTGCAGCTTGTTTTGCTCAACTTACCCACTTTCAATATGAATGAGAAAAGGCACCAGTCAGATGCCCGTATCCAGCCTATATTCAGGACTTCCTGGGGGTGCTCCAAAGCAGGGACAAAACCGCGGGGCCTTCCTTCCCTGCTTCAAAGGTGAAGGTGTGTGGTCCCACGCCCCTCTCCCCAGGTCAGAGCCCCCTACCTCCACTGCCACATCCCTTCCGGCCCGGAGAGAGCCTCCACTGAACCCACAGCGGTGCCTCCACTCTCCACCGACCCTGTACCACGTCAGCAGGCAGCGCCCATTCATCACCGAGCACTTCTCAGGCGGCCCTTTAATTATGATCACTATTTAAGGACAGCTTAAACAAAAAGTGAGTCTGTCGGGCCTGCTCCTCAGGCGCCAACACCTCCCGCCCCCGAATCAAGAACGAACTGGCGGGCACTGGGAAGCAAAGAGAACCACCAATGCGCGCGTGGCGCCCAAGGGACCGCGCGCAAGAGCCTGACACACAGTCACAGTAAGTAGGTGCTCACCGAAGATCCGCCATCGGACCTAGCACCTGGGCAGTCGGTCCTGGGGTGGGGTGAGGTGGCGGCTCGGGGGACACAAAGGCCTCGTCGGCCCAGGGCTGCGCCCCTCGCGACGCGGGGGGCGCGAGTTTAGGGCCAGGGAGGGGGCGATGGAATCCGCCCTCATTTGCACGTCGTCTGGGGCCCGGTCAATTTGCTTAATCACGGCTCTAAATGCCAGCGCGCAGCACACAATGCGCGCCCATTAACAGGTTTAAAGTGTCGCAGCGCTCGCTTTAAATGAGAAAAGCCGGCAACAAAGGGGGAAAAAGCCAAGTTCCTCAACTTGAAGAATGCCTCGGGTCACCCTCCAAATCATCTAGGGGAGTTTAAAATCCCAAGCTCCACAGAACAGTTGAAGCCCCTGCTCGAGGGCTTGGCGGGGGGGGGGGGGGGGGTGAATAATCCGCCACGAATACCGGGTTTCTTAGGAACCAACTCGCAGCCGCTCAGTGAAATTGAAGTCGGGGGCAGCGTCGCCAACCCAGCTCCCCCGGCCCATTGCCCAACTGCCAGGGAAAGCTGACGGATCTCCAGGAAGGAAAGCGAGAACCAAACCCCCCCCCAGCCAAAAAAAGCCGGCACAAATCCAAGTTTTCCTTTACTGCCAGCAAAGAATTTTGGAGGCCAGGGAACACCCCCAGAAGTGGACCCCAAAGCCTCTCCCCAACAGAAGGGGAAAACGTAAAGGAACTTTACTTTCATCCAGACACTGCCCAGCGCAGCCTAACGCTCGGCCGCCACAGAATAGTTCAACTCCGCAAACATGTTCTGCCCAGGATCCTCCCGGGACGGCCCCATCCCCCACCCCATCGCCGAGCCGGTGTCGCATCCCGCCGGCCCGGCCTCCCACCCGCCCGGGCGCGGCCCGACAGGCACTCACCGTGCGCGCTCCTCCGGGAGACAAGGGTCCGTTGGAGAGGTACGGACTGCTCAAGTCTGGGATCATCAGGAACGGGTACCCAGGATACGGGGGGCCCTTAAAGAACGCGCCGTCCTGGGGCCTTCTCACTGCGGGCAAGACCGAGGCGGGGGTGTGAGGCCCGGGCCCCCGGGACAGCGCGGCGGCAGGAGACCCGGGGCGAGGACCGCGCTCCAGGACTGCTGTGGCCGCGGAGGACGGAGAGCAGGGGCACGGCCACGGGGCCAGGGGAACCGTGGGCGGCCTGAGCTGAGGCGCTGGGCGCAACGGGGCCCGGGACTGGGGGCTGCCCCGACCCGCACGTACCTTCGGCGAAATAGTCCCGCGGCTTCTGGAAGGCGTCCCGGGCGGGCTGCGGGCGCCTCTCCGCCTGCGGAGGAGACACAAAGGCGAGGGCGGGTGAGCGGGCGCGGGGCTGGGGTCCCCCGGGGTCGGCCGCGGGAGCCTCCTTACCTCCGAGTCCGAGCTGCTGCTCTGGTTCTCCGACTCGTTGACCAGGGACGACTTGACCTCGTCCAGGTCCCGCTGCGCGGAGGCACTGTCGCTGCTCGGCTCCTGCTCCTCGCCCCCCTCGTCTTGGAAGGGGATCAGCTCGTCGTTCGCCCCGAGGTCGTCCCCTCCGCCGGCCGCCCCGGCGCCCGAGCCGCCACCGCCGCCGCCGCCTCCCCCGCCGCCGCCGCCGCCGAGCTGGGGCATGGTGGGGCCGCGCGGGCCGGGGCCGCCGCTCTCGGAGCCCCTCGCCGCCCGCGCCCGGCCCGGCCCGGCCCGGCGCCCGCCCCTCCCTCTCTCCCTCCCGCTCGCCGGCCCGCTCGGCTCGCCGCCGCGGCGGCCGCAGCAACAAAGTTTGACAGGGCGTGGCCCCGCGGGAAGCGGGCCGGCGCGGCCGGGCCGGGGCGGGGGCGGCTCGGCTCGGGCCCCTCCGGCAGCGCCCAGCCCAGGGCTCCCCAACTCGCCGCCGCCGCCTGCTCCGCCGGGGCGTCCCAGCGCCTGGCCCGCCGGGGAGGGGCGAGCGGCGGAGGAAGGAGGGATCGCCGGTCTGGGCAGGGGGGCCGGAGGGAGGAGCCCCGGCTGCAAGCTGACACCCGCGCGCCTCGCGGAACCCGGAGAGCTCCAGCGCGCACACACTCACTCGCATTCACACTCGCACACCGCTCACTCACACCTTCCGGGGGCTGCGCCTCCCCGCCGCGCTTACCGCCCTCGTCACCCCCCCCCCAGCCCTAACCCCTTCCCCTGCACCTCGCTCCGCACCCCGGGCGGCCCAGCTGCACCCTCCGGCCCACTGCCCCCACCGCTAGGCATCCCCTAACTTTCTTCCAAAGAACCCCCAGAACTCCGCACCGCTTCCACACCCCCTCCCACCGCAGCGGCGCGCTGGCGGGCGGCACTGCCCCCTGCGGGAAAGCTTCGGACACACAGACCCGTCGCGGACACTCGCTGCCTGGAGTTCCTCGGAGCGCGGGATCCCAACAGCCTGCTGGCCCTCGCCGGATGCGTAGGACAGAGGATCGGGCAAATTTATGGCACCCCGGAATATGCCGGGCGGCCTTCCGCTCCTCCTTCCTGTGGGATTCCAACGCGCCCCCTCCCTAGCCCAGGTTTTTGACCTTGTTCAGGTGTCTAAAGTCACCCGCCGCTGAAATCCCCAAAGATCACCTTTGCCCCATAGTTGCGGACCAGGTCCGTCAACGAATAACTCACAGTCCTGGTTTCAGAAAGGATTCGGATTGGGTTCGTTGCGAAGGAAAATTGTGTGCCTGTGACCTCTGAAGCCGTTCACAAAGCTACCTCGGAAGCCAAGGAGCATGTAAAAAATAACCCAACCGGCCTCCTGCTGAAAGAAATGCCTCTTAGAGTTACATTAAGATAGCATCCCTCTCCAACCAGTTTGGGAAAGTTTAAAAAAGTGGATCTCGTGCCATCCACAGTGGGGAAGTGTTGGCGAGACCATCCGTTTTAAAAGCAGACTGAAAGGCAGTATGGGAATACCTAAAACTATTTTCAACGCAACTGGCAGGGGAGTTTTCTACAGCGATTCCCCCACACATGGACAAAGTCACAGATACAAGGAAGTTCAAAGCAGCAGGGAAGTTGGGAAGAGGGGTTCTGGGTCTCACAGTGAGCCTCTGTGCAGCAACCAGCTCAACAGAATGAGGCCCCCCGCACATATGGATCCTAGAATGATTTTGGAGAAACATTAACAGTATTACGGCCCTCCCTTTCATTTGTTTTTTTAAAAATTAAATATACATATATTTATATTATTATATATATTTGTTTCTGCATAGAAAAGTCTGCGAAGATACACACCAAGCTATCAATAAATACATTTGAGAAAAGGAATAGGTCAGAGGAGAGAGCCTGTTTTGTTCTGCTTTCTATGTATTTTACCATTTATCACAACCAAAGATGCCTTATCTCTTTTTACACAATTAATACATGAATACAGTCTCAAACCTTTTTCAAACAATATCCATGGATCTCGAATAGTATCTTGAGTACAAGGTAAAAGTCCCTCCTGTGCTGCTTGCCACACCTCACTCCAAGGAGGCACTGTTACTGGTTGGGTGTATCCTTCCAGACATTTTCCCAGGCACATGTAAACACATATACAAACGTTCAGATTTACTTACACATAAATAGAATTATACTATTCATATTATCGTGTGATATTTCATTTTTATAAGTTTCTAAAAGAAAGTTTTTCATGTGGTCCATAAACATATGAAAACCCTATTGTATTAGTTTCCCATGGTTGCTATAACAAATTATCACAAACTTGGTGGCTTAAAACACTGGCAATGCACTCTCTCACTGTTGGGGAGGCCGGAAGTCCAAAATGACTTTCACTAAATCAAAATCAAGGTATTGGCAGGGCCAAATTCCCTCCTGAGGCTGTAGGGAGAGTATTCCTTGCGTCTTCCAGCTACTGGTGGCTGCCTCTGACTCTGATCTGTGAAATCTCATCACTGCACTTTCTGCCTCTGGTCATACGGCCTCCTCCTCTGTCCAATCTCTCTCTGCTTCCTTCTTACAAAGAAGGACACTTGTGATGTCATTTAGGGCTCACCCAGATAATCTTGGATAATCTCCCCACTCAAGTTCCTTAACTTAATCACATCTGCAAAGACCCCTTTTCCTTATAAGGTAATATCCACAGGTTCCAGGGATTAGTACATGGACATATCTTTGGGAGGAAGCCATTATCAGCCAGCCACACCTCTCGCCCTCGAAGAAATGCAAACTGAAACAGCACAGAGATACCATTTTTCATCTATCAGATTGGCAAAGGCAGAAAACAATTACACCCAGCACAGGCCCCTCTGCCGGGAAACAGTTGCTGGGCATGGCTGTGTGTAACGTTTCTGAAAGGACATTTGGCAATAGCTATGAAAAACCTTTAAATGTGTACACCTTTGACTCATCTATACACTTCTAGGATCTTATATCAAGAAAATAACCAGGCACACAAGTAAACCTGTACAAGTGTGTTCATCACAGTGAAAAGCTGGAAACAATCTCATTGTCCCCAGATAGGGAATTGTTAAATAAAATCACGATGCATTCATCAGATAGAATGCTATGACGTTGTGAAAATATGTTTGTCAATGTGGAAAGAGGCTCATGATAGTGAAAATAACAGATTAAAATTAATGTATATAGACTTCTGGGAGACCTGGGTGGCTCAGTGGGTTAAGTGTCCATCTCTTGATCTCAGGGCCCTGAGTTGAAGCCCTGAGCTTTAAGTAGGCATTGAGCCTACTTAAAAAAAAAAAAAAAGCATATAGACTTCTGCTTTCCGTTCTAATGGAATATTAATGTCAGACTGACTTTTCCATCAAGAACCACTATAAATGCTGGGTGAAATACTAAAATAAAACAACAACAATAAAACCCAGTTGATGGGAAGACATCAGAGTCAGTGAAATCAGCCAGGACTTAAGGAGTCAAGATACCAAAGAGAAGGGAAGTTCACTGAAGTTTATATTTACCACTATTGTATCCCCTCAGAGCATTTGGTGATTTGCAACATCAGGCATAGATAGAGGCCAAACAAAAAGCAACTGTCTAGAGCAGGCAAACTAGCCTCCTGTTTCCATAGGGCCTGAAAGCTAAGAATGTTTTTTACATTTTTTTAATGGTTCCCCAAATAAATCAAAGAAGGATAATAGTTTGTGACATGAAACTTATATCAAATTCAAATTTCAGTGTTGATAAATAAAGTTTTAATGGAACATAGTCATACTAAGTTAGGCACTGCCTATGACTCTGCTTTCAAGCCATAATGTCAGAGTACTTGCAGCAAAGATTATAGGTGGTGTTCTCATGGCTCTAGACCACTACCCTCTGCACTACAAAGTAGAGATGAAGTGTTTCAAGTGCCATGTATATCACTCAAACAAATTCACAAAGCTTGTGGAAAGAACCAGGTGTTTATAGCCTGTAGTATTCATTATAATATTCACCAGCAAGTACTTTGCAAAAAATATTTACTTCTGTTCTTGGATTCCTTTTACAAAGCATTCATTACCTGAAGAAATTTTTTCCCAGATTGTATTTTTTGGTTTACTCTTTCTGAAGGAATGAATATTCCTTCCAGGTGGTCCAAAAGTTGCCTGGCATGTAACACCAGCTTAATATAGAAGTATATGTTTGGAGCTCTGTTCACATTGCTACAGTCTGTTCATGATGTATCTGCTGTGGTTCATAATGAATTTTCCCAGCCATGTCATTCAGTCTTTTTGTAAATATGGAGTTAAATCATTTTATGGATGAGTTAAGATTTGAGCAAGAGGACACAGCCTACTCATTCCATGAATTCTAAGAATTTTCCCATGTATAAAAATCCCACTGAATCATCCCAATAAATGATTATTAAGCATTCTCCGGATGTAAAAAAATAAAATTGTGCAAGAAACTCATCTTCCCTGCTGTTCTTAAGATGAAGAACCATGCAGAATCCAAAGTCATGAGGATTTTGGTTTGCATTAGGGTTCCGATAATTCCTGTGTGACTCTGGAAAGGTCAAGTTCATATCCTGAAGCCTTGGTTTCCTCATCTATGAAACAGGGAAACAGAGCCATGGGTTGCTCTAGCTGCTCCTGATTATACAGCCAAATCAGCTGTCAAGGACACTTTTGGCCTCATTTCCAGTTAGGGAAATACGAAAGATGAGGTAGAGGGGAGATGACAATTTATCAGCATAAGTTTTATGCCTCTGTGTTTTCCTCTAGCAAGTTCACTTTCCTTTCTCAGTTTACTATGGACTTTCCAACTTCTGATCATTTTGTGTTACTGTTCTCGGCAAAATTACATATGCTTTTTTTTCTTTTTGAAAGAGGAGGTAGCACTCTACTACTTTCCTCTAATATAGCTTCAAAAGTATTCCAGTTGGGGCACCTGGCTGGCTCAGTCGGTGAAGCGAGCCACTCTTGATCTCAGGGTTGTGAGTTTGAGTCCCTCATTGGTATAGAGATTACTTAAAATCTTTTTTTTTTTTTAATTTATTTATTTTTGAGAGAGAGAGAGAGAGCAGCAGGGAGGGAGAGAGGGAGAGGGAGAGTGTCTCAAGAAAACTCCATGCTGAGTGCAGAGCCCAATGTGGGACTTGATCTCATGACCTGAGCTGAAACCAAGAGTCGGAAGGTTATCTGACTGTGGCACCCAGGCACCCCCAAAATGAAATCTTAAAAAAAAAGAAAAAAGTATTCCAGTATCTCGAAGTGGGGCATATCTGGTTTTGATAAAGGGAGTTAATTTTTGCTGCCAGAGCCCTATGATTAGCCAAATTCTGGCATAAACTTTCCAATCCCAATTCTTGTCATCTTTTGGGTTTTCTTTTATTTATTCTTTTAAAGGAGGCTCCATGCCCAACATGGGGCTTGAACTCATGACCCTGAGATCAAGGGTCACATGCTCTACCAACTAAGCCAGCCAGGTGCCCCATCTTTTGGGTTTTTAAATAGTATTTATTTTTAGTTTTCCAAATTATGAAAGGAATATTGGTCCCACAAAAAATCTGAAGCAATACCTACCAAGCAATAAGCAGTGCTATTTTCTGGAGATAAGCTAATAGGGGACTTTTTACCTCCTACATTTTGCGTGTGTGTGTGTGTGTGTGTGTGTACATATGTGTATATACATGTATTAGGTTCATAAAAATGTATACATTGAAAAAATTTGTGCTTTATTATACAAAATGGACAATTCAGGGACGCCTGTGTGGCTCAGTTGGTTGGGTGTCTGCCTTTGGCTCAGGTCATGATCCCAGGGTCCTAGGATCAAGTCCCACATCAGGCTCCCTGCTCAGCGGGGAGCCTGCTTCTCCCTCTACCTGCCGTTCCCCCTGCTTGGGCTCACTCTCGCTCTTTCTCTCTCCCTAATAAATAAATAAAATATTTAAAAAAGAAAAAAGAAAATGGACTATTCACAAAATGTTGAAAACATAGTGAAAGCTAAAAGGATGCAAAAGCATGTTGCAGAATTGATGTGGGCAAGACCCATTTGCCATTGCTGGCATCACACACCAGTTCCCACCTCACACATTGCTGGCTCTATACAGTGGCTGGTGCTACTACACTCCTGCCCTGTTCCCCACGGGAGCTCCACCAGGCTACAACCACCAGTGCACCAAAAAGCATGGGCCATGATCTGCTTCTTTGCATTAGTATTTTTTTTTAAGATTTCATTTATTTATTTGACAGAGAGAGAGAGAGCACAAGCAGGGGGAGCAGCAGACAGAGAGGGAGAAGCAGGTTCTCCACTGAGCAGGGAGCCTGATGCAGGGCTCCAACCCAGGACCCTGGGATCATGACTGAAGCCGAAGGCAGACGGTTAAATGACTGAGCCACCCAGGCGCCCGCTTCTTTGCACTAATAACCCCTGATTCAAAGTCCAAGGTGAATGTGTCTGTTTGTCAAAGTCTAGGTCATATACCCTGTATCGCAGCTGTAAGTAAGAGTGGGAAAATGAGAGCTAGAAAAGCAGACACAATCTGATAAGGAGATTTGTGTGCAGGTTTATTGGGGAATGATCTCAAGGAATAACATCTGCAAGTGAGGGAGTAAGGCAGGGTTAAGTTTGATGGAAAAGTTGAACTGCAAAGCAGTTGCAACAGAGGACACAGTCAATCCCACAGAGAGCTCTAGAGCTGGAATATTCTTTTAGATTTGCCCCAAGTTGGAGGCAAGGGGCCAGACCTTTGTTCTCTTACACTGATTAGTCATTGGATATGGGCTGCCACCAGAGGGTGGCCATACTCTTGGGCAAGCCAATTCTCCTTTGCCCAGAACAATTTTTAGGGAAAGATTCAGTGGTGAGCCATTGGCAGCCAATACTCCTGGTGGCTGAGGAAATGAGTATCTCAGTCCTAAAGGGGAATTCTATGTGGCACACCACAGCGTCCACTACTATCCCTTGCACCATTTGGATCTGCTTCCTTTCTATAGCCTGTTCACTCTCATAGACGTTTTGAAAGTGTAACTTTGAGAAAGGGTAGCAGGATAAACTACAGCCCTCACTGCTTCATCTCATCTCACATCACAATCTCCCTCCCTTTTACACATTCCAGGCTAGAGTTTCATATTTCTCTCTCCTTCAATCTTGATGGCTTATCTGATGGATAGCCTAGACCCTCAGTACTGGAGTGGTCTCAGCCCATTGTCACCATACTTTTCGTAGACTGCCGCTGCTTCCTTTGTCCATTTACCATAAATACTGAGCAAGGAGTAGCAAGAGATTTTTTTCAGTGAATCACTTGGGTGCAAAATGCATTCTTTCCTACCTGGATTGAGTAAGAGCAATCCTATCTCCTGATGATCACAGTCAATTAATTACCGATGACAATATGGTTATTTCTTTCTTCCCTTTCTTGCTAGTCTCTTGTCACAAGAAACCCAAAGTGACTGGGCAGTAGCTTTAGGGAAGTTTTACTCTGTCCCCTAGAGGAAGCATTCTCCTCTGGGAACCAGGAGATCCAGAACTTAAAACTGAGAGGATAGGAAGCTCAAATTTCCCAAGTGGGTCAGTGGGAAGTGATGGAAGTGGAGCCCCTCCTACTTATATTCCTTGGCTTCTTAACTCGTGTAGTTTGTCTGTTTGGACACTCTACCATTTAATGGTCATTGACCTAAGGTATATACTGCATCCTGGAGGATGATGTCTCATTCTTATTGAGTATCATCTCTAAATTAGTACCTCAGCCACACTTTCAAAAGGCTATTCCATCACTTTATTAGTCCAGAAGCTTTTGAGTGAATGGGGTATGTGATAAGATCAGTAGATCTCCTTATCATGTGGTCATTGCCACATCTTCCTTGCTGTAAATTGGGTTTCTTGGGCCAGAAGTGATGCAGAATTAATTCCCTACTGGTAGATCATTCCGTAAGTCCTCAGATAGGGTGTTCCCCAAGGCACTGCAGGCAGAAAAGCAAGCAAGACTATATCCACAACATGTATTACCTCCAGTCTAGAGGAAGCAGCAGCTTTCAGAGGGGCCCAATAATCAACTTGGCACCAAGTGGCTATTTGGTTTCCTTGAGCAACGGCACTGTATTGGGGACCAAGCATTGGCCTCTGTTGCTGGCAGGCTGGGCATTGCATAGCACTGGTAGCTAGATCAGCTTTGGTGGGTGGGAGCTCCAGCTTTGGGGCCCATTCCCAGTCTCCAAACCTGTCACGATGACCATTCCATTCCGGAGCCAACTGTGTCAGCCCTGGGGTAGGTGATAATAGAGGTTGGCTGACATCAACCTGCCTGAGTCATTTGTCTGTTTGGTTGTCTGGGGGCTCTTCTGTCGGGGGAGGCTCTTTTTTTTTTTTTTTTAAAGATTTTATTTATTTATTTGAGAGAGCGAGAATGAGAGAGAGAGAGCACATGAGAGGGGGGAGGGTCAGAGGGAGAAGCAGACTCCCTGCTGAGCAGGGAGCTCGATGTGGGACTCGATCCCGGGACTCCAGGATCATGACCTGAGCCGAAGGCAGTCGTTTAACCAACTGAGCCACCCAGGCGCCCAGGGGGAGGCTCTTTTGTGGTCATTGAAATGCAATACAAAAATATTCACACTTTTTGCCCACTTCCTTAGGTTCATCCATAGGAGGTGCTGGCAAACTTCAAGCCCACCAACCAAATCCACCCAGTACCTGTTTGTAAATAAAGTTTTATGGGAACAAAGCCATGATCATTTATTTACATACTGTTGTTGACAGCTCCTTTTACCTAACAGCAGAGTTGAGTAGTTGCAGCAGCAAGGATGTGGCCTGTAAGTCTAAAACAGTTGCTCTGGGGGCACCTGGGTGGCTCAGATAGTTGGGCATCTGCCTTCAGCTCAGGTCATGACCCCAGGGTCCTGGGAAGGAGCCCCGCATCGGGCTCCCTGCTCGTCAGGAAGCCTGCTTCTCCCTCTCCCTCTCCCCCCACTTGTGTTCCCTCTCTCGCTGTGTATCTCTCTGTCAGATGAATAAATAAAATCTTTAAAAACATAAATAAATAAAATAAAACAGTTGCTCTGATCCTTGACATCAAAAGTTTGCAGGGTGCCTGGGTGGCTCAGTTGGGTTAAGTGACTGCCTTCGGCTCAGGTCATGATCCCGGAGTCCTGGGATGGAGCCCCGCATCGGGCTCCTGGCTCAGCAGGGAGCCTGCCTCTCCCCTGACCCTCTCCCCTCTCATGCTGTTTCTCTCTCAAATAAATAAATAAATAAATAAATAAATAAATAAATAAATAAATAAAAGTTTGCCGACTACTGATCTACTCACTTCTTTCTAAGACCTTGTCCCCAATTTCTTTTCAGGTCCCTGATCAAGCAAGCCATTTGACACTGTCTTCAACTCTGTGTATATTTTTTACCTTTGGTCACTTCTCTTTCTACACAGAGTAGATGACTAGATATATCATCCAAAGCTCTCACCTTTGGAAGGATCTCCCCCAGATATTTTTTCAGGGTTACTCCTGAGCGAGACAGTACTGTATCAGCAGTCCACTGACTTGCCATTTCTTCCTCACACGGTCCAATTAACATGTTACATTGTCATAGTGGACCAAAGTGATGTTCTTCAGACAGTCCAGATCTATTGGGACTATATTATGATGGTGTGCTGAATTTAAAATATGTCCACAATTTCAGCAGAGCATACAACTCTTGATCTTGGGGTTATAAGTTCAAGCCCCACATTGGGTATAGAGATTACTTAAAAATAATAATCTTTTTTTAAAAAGATTTTATTTATTTATTTGACAGAGAGAGAGGGCACAAGCCAGCAGAGGGAGAAGGAGAAGCAGGCTCCCTACTGAGTTAGGAGCCCTATGCGGGGCTCGATCCCGGGACCCCGGGATCATGACCTGAGCTGAAGGCAGATGCTTAACTGACTGAGTCACCCAGGTGCCCCCTGTTTCTCTTTCTTATTCCTCACTCTTGTTCCCTGAGATCGCCTTCCCCAAAAAACTATCTGCACATAATCTTTTGTTTGCTTTCAGGAAGACCTACAAGATAATATAAAAAGGCACTGGGCATAAATCAAACCTGATTTTATATATTTAGCTACCCAACAGCTGGCATCTTATCTTACTTAATATAGAAATATTGAGGTCAGAAAAAAAAATAAAAAAGAAATTTAAAAAAAGAAATATTGAGGTCAGGAATAGTGCTACTACCTCCACTATGATTTAACAGGATTTTGGAAGTATTAGCCAATACACACATAGGAGAAAGCATTTTAGATAAGAAATATAATAATTGGAAAAGAAGAGAGAAAAAGATCTCTGTTTAGCAGCTTACCTGGCAGTCGACATATGGGTCTTTTGCTTCAACAGTGTTTGGATGGAACATACCCCGGGAATCCCTTTCTTCCGACCTTGGAACACTTCAATATCTTCTCCATTCCCAACCTCAAGACCTTCGCCTCATCCACCGCCTTCCTCCCAGACCAGCTAACACCATTTTTTTGTGCTTAGCTACACTTAACTGCCAATGGACCTGAGCTCCCAAATTTGAGTAACTCATAATAATTTGCATAATTCAGAATTATTCCACCGACATGGAGGCCATTGTCAACCACTTGGTTAATCTGCATCAGCTGGCCTCCACTTAGCTCTCCTGGGCTCCTATTTTGAGCATGATGTTTCTCTGGAGGGGCGGCCCTCCTTCAGACCCAAGATGAGTGGGGCAAAGCCCTGGACACAGAAAACACCATGCCCCTGGAGAAAAACCCGAAGCAGGCCCTTTGGCTTCTGCAAGCCCCAGCTTCTGCCCACGCAGACCTCCACTTCTTAGAGAACCGCTTCCTAGATGAGGAGGTGAAACTCTTCAAGAAGATGGCGACCACCTGACTCACCTCCGCAGGCTGGCCAGCCACCTTTCTTCAAAAGGCTCACCCCTCAAGTAAGACTAAGAGCCTGCAGAGCCTGGCAGCCTTGAGGGGCCCCTTTGGCACACCCCTGGTATCCCCGCTTCTGCCTGAACCTCTCCCTGAAGCCACCAGGCAGCTTTTTAACCCCCTGAAGCTCCTGCTCAAGCCATGGATCAAATGGAAACAATAGCGCTTTTTGCAGAAAACAACAACACACACACACACAAAGAACAAACAAAAACCTGTCTCTGTTTGCAGATAATATAATTATTCGGTTGGAACATCCAAAAAGGTTGAAAGGGAAACAATCACAGGGACAAGAAAATTTAGTAAAATAACATGATATAAAATTAACATGTAGAAATCAATAACCTTCATATATACAAACAGTAAGCAATTAGAAAATATAATGAAAGAGAAGATCCTTTTAAAAATAGCAAAGGGGCGTCTGGCTGGCTCAGTCGGTAAAGCATGAGACTCTGGGTGTAAGTTCGAGCTCCACACTGGGAAGAGAGTTTACTTAAAATTTTTTTAATCTTTATTTTTTTTAATTTTTATTTATTATTTGAGAGAGGAAGAGAGAGAGCATGAGCCAGGGGAGGGGCAGAGGGAGAGAGAAAGGGACAAACAGAATCCCTACCCAGCACCAAGCCCAGTGTGGGACTTGATCCCAGGACGGTGAGATCATGACCTGAGCCGAAGTCAGACACTTAACCTACTGAGCCACCCAGGTGCCACTTTTTAAAAAATCTTTAAAAATAAAAGCAAAAAGGGGCGATTGGGTGGCTCAGTCAGTTAAGCATCTGCCTTCGGCTCGGATCATGATGTCAG
Source organism: Eumetopias jubatus (assembly GCF_037043125.1). Classification (NCBI taxonomy): domain Eukaryota; kingdom Metazoa; phylum Chordata; class Mammalia; order Carnivora; family Otariidae; genus Eumetopias; species Eumetopias jubatus. The sequence continues at coordinate 40,607,307 of NW_028274815.1, forward strand.
GGTCCTGGGATCGAGTCCTACATGGGGGGGGGTCTCTGCTCAGCAGGGAGTCTGCTTCTCCCTCTCTCTGCCTCTCCCCTCCAACTTGTGTTCTGTAACGCTCTGCTCTCTCTCTCAAATAAATAAATAAAAAATCTTTAAAAAAATAAAAATAAAATCAAAAAGAAACTAAAATATCTGGTGTAGACCTAAAAGAAATGTGTGAAAGCTAACTACAAAACACACATAAAAGACACAAAAGTGGGCTTGAGCAAATAGAAAGATGCGCCACCTCTTGAGTAGAAAGACTTACTATCATAAAGATGTCAGTTCTCCCCAACTTCTGTGATACATTAATCATGATTTCAATGGAAATTACCATCGGGTTTTGCTTGTTTTATAGAGCTGAACGAGTTTATTATATAATATATTTATATTATAAAGCTAGTACATTTCTTTAAGAAAGAGAAACACGTAGAGGCTAGCCTCCAAGACATTAAAACATTAAAGTCTCTATAATTAAAACAGTATAGAAGTGACACATGAACAGACAGACAGACCGATGGAATTGAATAGAAAATCCAGAAATAGACCTAAGTGCAAAAGGAAATTTGGCATACAAGAAAGGATGTATCTCAAATCAGTGAGGGAAAAGACAAACTTTTAAATAAGTGGTGTTGAGACAACTGTGTGCCCATATGGAAAAAGATAACATGAGATTCATTCTTCTCGTGTAACTGGAATAAACGATATATGAGTAGGAGACCTAAATGTGAAAAACGAAAATGTATAAATACTAGAAAGAAACCAGAATGCATTCCTTTATAACTTGGGAGTGGGGAAACATTAATAATTTTACAAATCAGAAGAAACACAAAAAAGATTAGTAAACTTTACTATGTAGATATAAATATGCTTTTGCAAGAGAGAGAGGGAGAGAACATAAATTTTCAAAAGATGAATTGACAAACTGGGAAAAAGTATCTACAATTTATATCACAAAGGGCTAATACTCTTAATATATGATAGGAAGTGTTCCTGATTTTTAAAATGAGATAAATATACGAACAGAAAAAGAAATGCAAATGGCAAAGATGCTCAATCTTTTTTATAATAAAGGAAGTGCATATTAAAATTACCCTGAGATAACATTTCTTCCCTATCAGATTGGCAAAACTCCAAAAGTTTGACAACATATTCTGATGGTGAGATGTGAGGAGTTGGGCTCTCTTATATGTTTCTCATGGAATACAAAATGATACAATCTTTATGGAAGGCAATTTGGCAAAATCTAACAAAATTAAATATGCATTTACCCTTTAATTTAGCAATCCGACTTCTAGGAATCTACCCCAAAGACTCAGGTAAAACTATGACCCAACATACAGATGAGGAGCATTTTGTAACACTATTTAATAAAAAAGACTGCAAACGATGCAGAAGTCTATCAGTAAGGAACTGGTTGAAGGTTACATTCACACAATCAAGTACTGTATAGATGTAAGAAGCAATGAGATATCAAAAAAAAATGCGATCTTGCCGTTTGCACCGACATGGATGGAACTGGGGGGTGTTATGCTGAGTGAAATAAGTCAATCCGAGAAAGACATGTATCGTATGACCTCACTGATATGAGGAATTCTTCATCTCAGGAAACAAACTGAGGGTTGCTGGAGTGGTGGGGGGTGGAAGGGATGGGGTGGCTGGGTGATAGACATTGGGGAGGGTATGTGCTATGGTGAGCGCTGTGAATTGTGCAAGACTGTTGAATCACAGACCTGTACCTCTGAAACAAATAATGCAACATATGTTTAAAAAAAGAGAGAGAGAGAGAGAGAAGATAGTAGGAAGGGGAAAAAGGAAGGGGAGGAAAACAGAGGGGGAGACAAACCATGAGAGACGATGGACTCTGAGAAACAAACTGAGGGTTCTAGAGGGGAGGGGCGTGGGGGGATGGGTTAGCCTGGTGATGGGTATTAAAGAGGGCACGTACTGCATGGAGCACTGGGTGTTATACACAAACAATGAATCATGGAACACTACATCAAAAATTAATGATGTAATGTATGGTGATTAACATAACATAAAATTTTTAAAAAATAATGCAAAAAAAAAAAAGAAGCAATGAGAATCTCTATTTCTATGGACTGAATTGTGTCTCTTCAAAATTCACCTCTTGACTGGGCGCCTGGGTGGCTCAGTCGTTAAGCGTCTGCCTTCGGCTTGGGTCATGATCCCAGGGTCCTGGGATCGAGTCCCACATCGGGCTCCCTGCTCAGCGGGAAGCCTGCCTCTCCCTCTCCCACTCCCCCTGCTCGTGTTCCTGCTCTCTCTGTGTCTCTCTGTCAAATAAATAAATAAAATCTTTAAAAAAAAAAAAATTCACCTCTTGAAGCCTTAACTCCCAATGTGATCATGTTTGGAGATGGGGCTTTTGGGGTAGGTTTAAATGAGGTCACGAGGGTAGGGCCCTTATAATAGCACTAGTGTCCTTATTTTTTTAAATTAATTATTTATTTATTTGAGATACAGAGCAGACTCCTCGCTGAGCAGGGAGCCTGATGCGGGACTCGATCCCAGGACCCTGGGATCATGACCTGAGCTGAAGGCAGACGCTTAACTGACTGAGCCACCCAGGCGCCCCAGCACTAGTGCCCTTATAAGATGAGACACCAGAGAGCTTATTCTCTTTCCCTGCCATGTGAGGATACAGCAAGCAGGAGGTCATCTACACACTAGGGAGAGAGCTCTCACCAGAAACTGACCATGCTGGCATCTGGATCTTGGACTTCCAGCCTCCAGAACTGGAAGAAAATTAATTTTTGTTGCATAAGCTATCCAGTCTATGGTATTTTGTATCACAACCTAAGATGCCTCAGATGCCTATCTACCTCTATGGAGTGATTCCAAGATACACTGCTAAATGGAAAAAAGCAAGATACAGAATAGTGCATAAATGCTATCCTTTGGGTATGAAAGTGTAGAAATATGAATATACAAATGTATTTGCTGATATTTTCATAAAGAAAAAAAATGAAAGCATAAATGGTCACCTACAGTGCAGTCTTTCCCAGGCTTTTTGCTCCAGAGGAACTCCTGGAATTTTTTTTTTTTAAATAAGCTCTGTGCGCAATAGGGAGCTTGAACTCACAACCTTGAGATCGAGAGTCACATGCTTTACTGACTGAGCCAGCTAGGCGCACCTTGGAATGATTTTAAAGTCTAAGGGAATCCCTGCATAAAAATTGTACATACAGGGCACCTGGGTGGCTCAGTCGGTTAAGCGACTGCCTTCGGCTCAGGTCATGATCTCGGACTCCCGGGATCGAGTCCCGCATCAGGCTCCCTGCTCAGCAGGGAGTCTGCTTCTCCCTCTGACCCAACCCCCTCTCATGCTGTCTCTCTCTCTCATTCTCTCTCTCAAATAAATAAATAAAATCTTTTAAAAAAATAAATAAAAAAATAAAAAAAAATTGTACATACAACTCATTATACAGTAGCATGATTGATAAAATGTAGATATAATCATCCAATAATAATCAACGATGTTCTTTTGAGTAAAGAATATTTTTTCCTGTGAAGTGTGCATTTTGCTTAACTAATTAACACCCTTTTTTGTGTGTGGTTCCTCCAATCCACAAAGGATGTCAACTCTAATGCAAGTCACTAATGTAAGTAAAGAGAACTTTAGTCTTTCCCTTAAAAGAGATTCTTACTTGAATACATTATCCAAGAGGATCTAAAGTCTTATTACAAATTTCTACTATAGAAGATGTTAGTGAGGTGTGATATGTGGTATGTGTGTCTTTTCCCTTTAAAACTTTAAAACTTTTTTTTCTGAAAAAAAAAATAAAACTTTAAAACTTTTTTGCCAAACTTCCTTGAAAAAAGTTTTAAAAAAAGTAGATAACTTAGCTTAAGATTTAATTGATTTCTTTAAACAAAATGTTTACTTTTATTTACGTTTTAAAAGATTTATTTTTACATAATTTGGGTTTTTAAAAAAATAGATTTATTTATTTATTTGAGAGAGAAAGAGCGAGCTCATGCATATGCTGAGGGAGAGGGAGAGAAACAGACTCCCTGCTGAGTGTGTGGAGCTGGATGTGGGGCTTGATCCCACTCCCCTGAGATCCCCTGAGATCATGACCTGAGCCAAAATCAAGGGTCGGATGCTTAACCCACTGAGCCACCCAGGCACCCCAACAGCACACACGTATTTTTAAGTAATCTCCACAGCCAGCCTGGGGCTCAAACTTATAACCTCGAGATCAAGAGTCACATGCTCTACTGACTGAGCCAGCCAGGGGCCCCTACACAAAAATTTTAAACAGCTTTTTTTTTTTTAAAGATTTTATTTATTTATTTGACAGGAGAGAGAGAGCACATACAAGCAGGGGGAGCGGCAGGCAGAGGGAGAAGCAGGCAGAAGGAGAAGCAGGCTCCCCGCTGAGCGGGGAGCCCGATGCGGGGCTCGATCCCAGGACCCCGGGACCATGACCTGACCCGAAGGCAGATGCTTAACGACTGAGTCACCCAGGCGCCCCTTAAACAGCTTTATTGTGATGTAATTTACATACAATGCAATTCACCCATTGCATGTGTTCAATTCAGTGGCCTTTAAGCATATTCACAAATGAGGGTGACAATCACCACAGTCAATTTTAGAACATTTCATCATCTGAAAAAGAAGTCCCAGCTTGATGGGAGAAGCTGCAGTCACACTGCAAAGGGGCATGCATACAGAAATGAAAGGAATTTATGACCATCAAAAAAAAAATCCACCACAAGCAGGGACATCATATTATGTCAGAAAGCACAAAAGCTGTAAAAGACAAATGGAGTCATTTCAAAAGGACGTAAGAAATAACACGAAGGGGCTTCCACTGGCCGAAGATGGGACAACTGGAACTTCCTTTAGAATACTCCAGAAAAAAAAAAAACAAAATTGGGGAATGGGTAGATGAAAGAAGATTGGCAGAATGTTGAGAAAAGTTGGAACTGAGTGATGGACACATAAAGGTTCATTTTACTAGACTCTTACTTTTGCTATATTTGAATTTTCCTTAATACAAATTTATAAAAGTAATATATTTAGAGTATAAAATTTAGGAAACACAGGGGCGCCTGGGTGGCTCAGTCAGTTAAGCGTCTGCCTTCAGCTCAGGTCATGATCCTGGGGTCCAGGGATCGAGTCCCGCATCGGGCTCCCTGCTCGGCGGGGAGTCTGCCTCTCCATCTCCCTCTGCCCTTCCCGCCCCCCGCCCCGCGTGTGCTCTCTCTCTCTCTCTTACTCACTCTCCCTCTCTCTCAAATAAATAAAGTCTTTTTAAAAATTAGGAAATACAGAAATATAAAGAGTATAATAATTATTGGTGAATCCCACCACTCAGAAATATGGTAACATCGGACTGTTCTTCTAGGCTGTTCTTACTCACATTTGCAAACCCTGGCCTCTCCAGCATTGCTCAGGAGTGTCATTAACCATTATCAAATAAACACAGGTTTCTGCTACTCTCCAGGCAGCTGCACCTCACGGTCACCTGTGGGAGAAGCAACATGCTTGCAAATTGCCACCTGCAACTTGGAGGCTCTGTTCTTGGCACTGTGATTTTGGGGCACATGTCTGAAACCAGGTTTTTTTTGCCCTGTCTCAGGATCTTACTTGGACAGGTCCCTTCTGGTCTTCATACATGTGTGTCCTTGAACTTGCTTAGCTGCCGATCTCTGCACAGTCTATCGGGCCCCATACCCACAAAGGGAATTGTGAGTATGCCATAAACTCACACACACACACATATAAATATATTTTAATGTAAGCTCTATGCCCAACATGGGGCTTGAACTCACAACCCCAGAATCTACTGACTAAGCTAGCCAGACACCCCATGAAGCTATATTTGAATTCAGTCCATCCTAAACATACCCTATATATTTGGAGAGACTCTGTCCCCCCTTTATATATTCCTGGGTAACAAGAAGACTGAAATTTTTTAATTTATATGGATTTATTTTGCAAACTTGGCAAATCAGGACCATACCCTACTTTGTTCACGTGCCATGAAATATACTTTATACTATGATTTTTAGTGCTGGCATCATTTTCTGAAGCCTGCGTGTTATACATCCAAATTTTCCACAGCATTTTTTAAAAAGATTTTATTTATTCATTTATCAGAGAGCGCGCACGCACACAAGCAGGGGGAGTGCCAGGGAGAGGAAGAAGCAGCCTCCCTGCTGAGTAGGGAGCCGGACGTGGGACTCCATCTCAGGACCCTGGGAGCATGACTGAGCCGAAGGGAGACGCTTAACCGACTGAGCCACCCAGGTGTCCCTTCTACAGCATTTTTCACAGCTCTAAATAATGCTGCAATGGATAGTTTTGTAAATAAACCTTCCCTACCTATTTCCCTAGGATATGGTTCTAGAAATGGGACTCCTGGATCAAGACATTTAAACATTTAAAAACTCCTCATATGCATGTGTGTAACATGTTTAAATGTTGTCAATATGTTATGTGAAAAATGGTATCTTCCTTTGATTTGCTCTTCTTTGATTATTACCGAATATAAAGAAGCATTTTAATGATGTTGGGGAAAGCTCAGGAGCTATGAAAGGGAGAAAGGACACTGAGCTCTCTCTTTTGAAGGACAGCTCTTTTACCATGTGTCATATCAACTTTAGCGGTTGGTAGAAGTGAATGGTAGTGTGTTGGGGCCAGACAGACTTGGGCTTGAAGTCTAGAACCTTCCGGAGGTGACCTTGGGCAGGTTTCTTGTCTGTTTCTGCATCTGCAAGAATGGAGTCATGGGAGTAGTTCCCTCCTAGTGTCCTGTGGAGATCTCCTGAGGCAACCCACCCACGGCTCAGCTTTTGCCTGCCCTGGAGTAAACACTCGACACATCACTGTCAGGGTCATGACAAGTCTGGACACTTGGAAGTATTCCAAAATGTTAACAGAAATTATAGCTGGGTGGTAGTATTTTGTGTGATTTTTTTTCTTCCCTTGTTCCTTATTTTTGAAGTTTTTTATATTGATCATGTGTTCCTTTAATGCATTCAAAAAACTTTTCAAAACCTGTTTTTTTAAAATGCAGCACCTCCCAGCTGGAAGTCCTCACTCCCCAAGGTTTGCAAACTGTTTCAGCACTGAGCTGGCCCCCCAGACAGCTGACCCTTGCCCTCCCCCACATCCCACCCCCGCAGCTGCCTGCCCCAAGTCTCCACAGGCTGCGAGAATCAGCGTCTCGGGGCTGCCTGCCAGGTGCACAGCTGTGACCCCTTGCAGCTTGCGCTGCTCTAGTCATGGCAGATCGAGGGCCTAGCTGGCCCAGGAGAGGGTCCTGCCGGAGTTGAGCAGAGATGCGGGAGCCAAAAACTGCTGAGCTAGCCCCAGCCCATCCGGTACCACCATCTGTGTTTCTGGCCTGGCAATCCCCAGCAGGCCCTGGATTATTTTTAGAATTGACAGAGGACTTCCAGATCACCTAGCCTGTGGTTCAGCCTAGGCTGCACATGAGACTCATTCAGGAAGCGTCTTGAAACAAACTGATGCTCAGGCCCCACTCCAGACCTGTTAGGATCTCCGGAGGTGGACACTGCCATCGGCCGGGTGATTCTGTTGGGCAGACTCTGCATTTCACAGTTGGGGAAGCCGAGGCTGGGAAGCCAAGTAGCATCACACGGCACACAGTAGGATATTACACAGACCTCAGCCTGGTAATGTAGACAGATCGTCATCATCATTCTCCTGATGTAGTGGGAGGCCCGAGTGGTTTACAAAGATATCCTCAGACATCATCTCTGTGAGTCCACATAACATGGGGTAAAGAAGGCAGGTAGATATGATCTCTGCTTTGAAGACCAGGAAACTGAGGCCCAGATGCATGAATTCCAAGTCTGAGACGGAGCCAGAACTATAATCTGACTTAATGCCCAAGACACCCAGAGGCAGGATGCCTTCCAGAGGGAGACACTCAGGTGAGCATGCCTTGGAGGGCTTGCATTCCTGAGCCCTGACCCAGACCCACTGTATCAGCACATCTGGGTGTGGGAGAGAGTATGTGCAGTTTCTAGAAACTCCTCAGGGGACTAAAGTTTGAGGATCATTTCGAGTGCATCCACTGTGGTGACCTGGGGCTAAATAGCAACAGAATATGCCTATTTAAAATTTAATTTTAATGGGGAGAGGGACGGACTTTTAAGTTCAATATGGCTGAACAAAAGAAAATCTCAGAAAAATTGTAATTAATACTCTCAGAGAGATACGATACTACATTTATTAAACTAGAATAGGATGGTATTTCATTTTAAAAAGAATGATAGGGCGCCTGGGTGGCTCAGTCGTTAAGCGTCTGCCTTCGGCTCAGGTCATGATCCCAGGGTCCTGGGATCGAGTCCCACATCGGGCTTCCTCCTCAGGGGGAAGCCTGCTTCTCTCTCTCCCACTCCCCCTGCTTGTGTTCCTGCTCTCACTGTCTCTGTCTCTGTCAAATAAATAAATAAAATCTTAAAAAAAAAGAACTATAGAATTTAAAAAAAAAAAAAAGAATGATAACATTAGAAAATAAACAAAATTCTCAGTGACAGTGCTTTTTAACCCCAAATCTTGGCCTAGCCACACTACAATTAAATATACATGAAGACATTTTCAGACTTTCAAAGTAAAAAATGAACCGACCTGCAAATAAACACACAAAGGAATGTGTCCTTTCTCAGAAAGCTACTGTGCATCGCATCTAGAAACCAACCAGTTCAGACCGGAGCAAAAGTCCTTTGGACGGGGAAGGCAGGATGGAGGTCTCTGGGGAAACATGACTGATACGTGTGAACCTATGGAAAATTGTACTAAGAGGCATTGTATGGAGCTGTAGGGGAAGGCTTGGCCAGAGAGTCGGAGAAAATGAAACAAATGAGAAGGAATGAGGCGAGGTTGCCTGGCTGGCTCGGTCAGAGGAGCATGTGACTCTCGATGTCGGGGTCCTGAGTTTGAGCCCCACGTTGAGTGTAAAGATTACTTAAAAATAAAATCTTAAAAAAAAAACTTAAAAGATAAAAAGAGAGAAAGAATGAGGCAAACACAAAAAGTAATGTCAGAAAGGTAATGCAATTTAGGGGCGCCTGGGTGTCTCAGTCGGTTGAGTCTGCCTTCGGCTCAGGTCATGATCCCAGGATCCTGGGATCGAGTCCGGCATCAGGTTCCTTGCTCAACTAGGAGACTGCTTTTCCCTCTCCCTGCAGCTGCCCCTGCTTGTACTCTCTCTCTCTCTCTCTCTCTCAAATAAATAAATAAAAACTTAAAAAATAAATCCATAACCTCCAAAAGTAATTCCAAAAATGTTTGACCCAGGCTACCTGGCTGGCTCAGTCAGTAGAGCAAGTGATTCTTGATCTTGGGGTTGTGAGTTTGAGCGATGTTGGATGCAGGGATGACAAAAAAGAAAAATGTTTGACCCAATAGCATCTTGGTTAAATATCAGAAAGGAAGGAGGGGCGCCTGGGTGGCTCAGTCGTTAAGCGTCTGCCTTCGGCTCGGGTCGTGATCTCAGGGTCCTGGGATCGAGCCCCGCGTCGGGCTCCCCGCTCAGCGGGGAGCCTGCTTCTCCCTCTCCTTCTCCCGCTGCTTCTGTTCCCTCTCTCTCTGTCCAATAAATAAATAAAATCTTAAAAAAAAGAAAGGAAGGAGATATTTACAGTACATATGCCAATAAAAGATTTGTAGGACGACTATGTAAAGAATTCTTTCTTACCCATCAATAAGGGGAAAGGGATACTGAATCCAAAAGGAAAATGGGCAAAAGATATAAACAGGAATTCATGAATGGCTCACAAATCAATGAAAAGTTTCACTAGAAATCAGAGACTAAAATAAAATAAAATACCATTAATAAAAATGAAATACTGGGACACCTGGGTGGCTCAGTTGGTTAAGCCTCTGTCTTTGGCTCAGGTCATGATCTCATGGTCCTGGGATCGAGCCCCGCATCAGGCTCCCTGCTCAGCGGGAAGCCTGCTTCTCCCTCTCCCTGCCACTCCCCCTGCCTGCGCTCTCTCTCCCTGACAAATAAATAAAATCTTAAAAAATAAATAAATAAAAATAAAATAAAATACCATTTCTTTTTTTCCCTTTCTGTTGACTTTTTAAAACAGTGACATTCTAATTTTGTTTTGCCATCTTTTCCTTCTGGTAGTAGGGAATTTATATACACTTTTAAATTCTTTTAGTAGGGCGCCTGGGTGGCTCAGTTGGTTAAGCGACTGCCTTCGGCTCAGGTCACGATCCTGGAGTCCCGGGATCGAGTCCCACATCGGGCTCCCTGCTCAGCAGGGAGTCTGCTTCTCCCTCTGACCCTCTTCCCTCTCATGCTCTTTGTCTCTCATTCTCTCTCTCTCTCAAATAAATAAATAAAATCTTAAAAAAATAAAATAAAAAATAAATAAATTCTTTTAGTAGCCACCCTTGAAAGTTTGCTAGGCATACATAGAAGGTTTAGATTTAGTGTTTTAACACTCTTTCTGAAAAAATTCCAAGGATCTTGTGTATTTGTCCAGTATTTTTAAAAGATTTTATTTATTTATTTGAGAGAGAGAGAGCGCACACAAACAGGGAAGAGGGAGAGGGTCCCAGGATCCCAGGGTCCCGGGATCAAGCCCCACATCAGGCTCCCTGCTCCGCGGGAAGCTTGCTTCTCCCTCCCCCACTCCCCCTGCTTGTGTTCCCTCTCTTGCTGTGTCCCTCTCTGTCAAGTAAATTAATAAAATATTTTTAGGGGCACCTGGGTGTCTCAGTCATTAAGCGTCTGCCTTCGGCTCGGGTCATGATCTCAGGGTCCTGGGATCGAGCCCCACATCAGGCTCCCTGCTCAGTGGGGGGCCTGCTTCTCCCTCTCCTCCTGCCTGTGCTCTCTATCAAATACATAAATAAAAAATTTTTCAACATAGAGTTATCATATGGGCCGGCAATTCCACTCCTAGATATATATTCAAGAGAAATTAAAACATGTCCACAGGAAAACTTGTGTGTGAATGTTCATAGTATCATTATTAGAAACAGCCAAAAAGTGGAAACATCTTAAATGTTCATCAATTATTGAATGGATAGGGCGCCTGGGTGGCTCAGATAGTTAAGCATCTGCCTTCGGCTCAGTCAGGTCATGATCCCAGGGTCCTGGGATCGAGTTCCGCATCGGGCTCCCTCCTCCTTGGGAGCCTGCTTCTCCCTCTGCCTCTCTCTCTCTCTCATGAATAAATAAATAAAAATTCTTAAAAAAAAAAAACCAACAAAACTATTGAATGGCTAAACAAAATGTGGTATATCCATACAATGGAATGTTATTCAGCAGAAAAGAAAGTAGAAGCAAAGAAAGTAAGGGGTGAAGTATTGATCCATACTACAACATGAATAAATCCTGAAAACAGGCTAACTGAAAGAAGTCAGACTCGAGGACCACATTATAGTATGATTCCATTTATATGACATAATCAGAAGAGGAAAATCCATAGACAGAGGAAGCAGATTGGTAATTGCTTGGGGCGGGGGGAGGACAGGGGAGAATGGGGAGTGACAGCTACTGGATATGGGGTTCCTTTTGGGGGGATAAAAATGTCCTAAGATTGTGCTGATAGTCGCACAACTCCATGACTGTACTAACAACATTGAGTTGTGTACCTTATTTTTTTTTTTAAAGATTTTATTTATTTATTTGAGAGAGAGAATGAGGTAGAGAGAGAGCATGAGAGGGGAAAGGGTCAGAGGGAGAAGCAGACTTCCTGCTGAGCAGGGAGCCCGATGCGGGACTCGATCCCGGGACTCCAGGATCATGACCTGAGCCGAAGGCAGTCGCTTAACCAACTGAGCCACCCAGGCGCCCGAGTTGTGTACTTTAAATGGGTGAATCATAAGGCGTGTGAATTATATTTCAATAAAGCTACTTATAAAAAGATAACAATCCAGCCATTGAATTCCTTGGTATTTACCCAAATGAATTCAAAACTTGTGTCCACACAAGAACCTGCACAAGGATGTGTATAACAGCTTTATTCATAACTGCCCAAACTGGGAAGTAAAGACGATGCCCTTCAATAGGTGAATGGATAAATAAACTGTGGTACATCCAGACAGTAGAACATTATTCAGCGCTAAGAAGAAATGAGTTTTCAAGCCATAAAAAGACATAGGGGAAACTGAAATGCTTATTACTAAGTGAAAGAAGCCAATGAGAAGAGGCCATATACTGTGTGATTCCAGCTATCTGACATTCTGGAAAAGGCAAAACTATGAAGACCATAAAAAAAATCAGTGGTTGCTAGGGATTGCGGGAAGGAGAGATGAACAGGTGGAGCAGAGGATTTTTAGAGCAGTGAAGCTACTCTGTACACTACAGTGACATGGATGGTGGATACATGTCATTGTACGTTTGTCAAAACCGATAGAATGTTCACCATCAAGAGTGAACCCTAGGGGCGCCTGGGTGGCTCAGTTGGTTGAGCGACTGCCTTCGGCTCAGGTCATGATCCTGGAGTCCCGGGATCGAGTCCCGCATCGGGCTCCCTGCTCAGCAGTGAGTCTGCTTCTCCCTCTGACCCTCCCCTCTCTCATGCTCTCTCTATCTCATTCTCTCTCTCAAATAAATAAATAAAAACTAAAAAAAAAAAAAGAGTGAACCCTAATGGGGTGCCTGGGTGCTCAGTCGGTTAAGCGTCTGCCTTCAGCTCGGGTCATGATCCCAGGGTCCTGGGATCGAGCCCCACATCGGGCTCCCTGCTCGGCAGGAAGCCTGCTTCTCCCTCGCCTTCTGCCCCTCCACCCCGCTCATGCTCTCTGTCACTCACTCTCTCTCAAATAAATGAATAAAATCTTAAAAAAAAAAAGGGTGAACCCTAATGTACACCATAAACTTTGGGTGATAATGAATGTAGGCTCATCACTTGTAACAAATGGACCACTCAGGGGCATGGGTGGGGTATCTGGCAACTCTGTCCATTTTGTTCAATTTTGCTGTGAACCTCAAACTGCTCTAAAATTAAAATCTATTTAAAAAAAAAAGAGAAGAAAAAAGTGACAATCACTTATACTGTTAAGGAAAAGATATTAGACCATCTTCTGGCTTCCAAAATTGCCCTGAGAAATCTACTGCCTGTCTAATTGTGGTTTCTTTGTAGGCAACCTGACTATTTTCTGTGGTCTTTTAAAAAGATCATCTTAGATAAACTCTATCTTAGGAGATCTGCAGTCTCACTGCGCTGTGTCTAGGTGTTGGCTTCTTTTCTTCTTATTTCCTGCAGCTGTGACTCTGGTCTGTCCTCAGCGCCAGAACTCTCTCAGCCATTCTTCAAAGATGCCTCCCTTCCAGTCTCTCTAGTCTCTCCTCCTTTTGACAGGCATATGCTGGACCTTCCCATTTTACCCTTCTTGTTTCGTAACTGTCTCTTTGTGTTTTCCATCTCCTTGCCTCTCTCTCTTTTCCCTCTGGATCATTTTTCTCTTCATCTTTGTGTAATCTGTTTAACCCTTTCATTAAGGTGTTGTTTTTTTTCACTTTTTATTTGAGACAGTTGTAGATTCCCATGCAGTTTTAAGAAATGGTCCCATGTCCTCTCTACCCAGTTCCCCCAATGGTAATATCTTGCAAAACTATAGTACAGTATCAACAACATGAGTGGACCTAGAGGGTAATTATGCTAAATGAAATAAGTCAAAGACAAATACTATGATTTCACTTGTATGTGGAATCTGAAACAAACAAAAAACGAGCAAACAAATCCAGAAACACATCCAGAAACACCATTTTTTTAGAGGGCAGGGCAGAGGGAGAGAGAGAATCTTTTTTTTTTTTTTAAAGATTTTTTAAATTTATTTTTTAACAGAGAGAGAGGGAACACAAGCAGGGAGCGTGGGAGAGGGAGAAGCAGGCCTCCCACCGAGCGGGGAGCCCAGTGCGGGACTCGATTCCAGGACCCTGGGATCACGACCCGAGCCGAAGGCAGACGCTTAACGACTGAGCCACCCAGGCGCCCGGGAGAGAGAGAATCTTAAGCAGACTCCACACCCAGCACAGTGCCTGACATGGGGCTCGATCTCATTACCCTGAGATCATGACCTGAGCTGAAATCAAGAGTCAGACGCCTAACCAACTGAGCCACCCAGGCGCCCCCAGAAACACGACCATTAATAAGAGAACAAACTGCTGGTTGCCAGAGGGGAAAGGATGCGGGATGGGCAAAATGGGTGAAGGGGAGTCGGGGGTCCAGCCTTCCAGTTATGGGAGGAATAAGGCACGAGGATGAAAGGTGGAGAACAGGGAATGTAGTCATTGTTTTGTTGTAATAGCCTTGCATGGCGTCAGACGGTAGCTACACTTGTGGTGAGCATTGCATAAGGTATAGACTTCTCTGGAGTTGTTCGGTCACTATATTGTACACTTTTTTTTTTTTTAAGATTTTTACTGGGGCGCCTGGGTGGCTCAGTTGTTAAGCGTCTGCCTTTGGCTCAGGCCATGAGCCTAGGGTCCTGGGATCGAGCCCTGCATCGGGCTCCCTGCTCCGCGGGAAGCCTGCTTCTCCCTCTCCCACTCCCCCTGCTTGAGTTCCCTCTCTCGCTGTCTCTCTCTCTCTGTCAAATGAATAAATAAAATCTTAAAAAATATATAAAGATTTTTATTTATTCATTTGAGACTCAGAGATACAGAGAGAAAGAGAACATGAGCGGAGGAAGAGACAGAGGGAGAGGGAGAAGCAGGCTTCCGCTGAGCCAGGAGCCTGATGTAGGTGGGGCTTGATCTCAGGACGCTGGGATCATGACCTGAGCCAAAGGCCGACCCTTAACCATCTGAGGCGCCCCTGTGTTGTACACCTGAAACTAATGTAACATTGTGTATCAATTATACGTCAATAAAAAAAAAAAACCCTATAGTTCAGCATCATAACCAGGATATTGGCATCAAAACAGTCAAGATATAGAACATTTCCATCACACCAGGATCCCTTGGGTGGTCCTATTATACTCCCACCCACTCCCCTCTCACCTCTACCCCCTCTTTAGCCCCTGGCAATCACTAATCCCTAATCACTGCTCCCCATTTCTATAATTGTGTCATTTTAATATTATATAAATGGCATCACACAATCTTTTTGAATCGACTTGACTCTTTTTCACTAGCATAGTTCTCTGGAGATTCATCTCCTCCTTATTCTAGTTTTCTGAACAGGTGTTGAATTTTGTCAAATACATTTCCTGCATCAATCGATATGCTCACATGGTATTTCTTCTTTAGTCTGTGGATATGGTGGATAACAGTGTTTGATTTTTGAATATTGAAGCAGCCTTGCATCCCTGCAACTCCACTTGCTCATGGGATATAATTTTATATATTGCTAAATTCTATTTGCTAATATTTGTTAAGGATTTTTATGTCTATATTCATGAGGGAGCTTGGTCTGCCTGTTGACGTTTTGTTTCAACAATTATATTTTTAATTTCTAAACATTCTACTTAGTTTACTTGAAAAACTGCCTTGTTATTGACCGTCTCTTGTCACTTTCTCATTTTTGTGTTTCTATGGTGATAACAATCATAAACTCGTGTTTGGTTTATCTTAATCTGGGGAAATCCCAAGAGCTTACATTAGGTATGGTTTCCTTCAAATAGATTTACATTTCTTTCTGCTGCGGGCTGCAGAGCCAGTCGCCTGGGGCTACTTCAGCCCCCTTTGGGCCCCTCCCCACCAGAGTTTTAGGCTCAGCTCTCTATCCTGGCCATTTCGCTGCTGGCCCAAGACTCAATCTCCCAACTGCAGGACTTCTGTCAGCATTTACTGTCCAAACAACTCTACCTCTTAGGACTCTTCCCCTTTGAAGATTGCTCTTAAATTTTGCAAACTCAGCAAAACAGTACAAATAATGTTTTTTGGGGGGTCCTTTAAGAATATCTAGTCCATGACACATTCTGGCAGCAGAATGAGATTCCATTTCACATCTCTCAGAATGGCAAACATTTCAATGCCTGACACCTCAAGCGTTGAGGGCATGAGCAGATTAAACCCTTACTCATGGTTGGTTGGAGCATACACTGGGACAACCACTTTGAAGAGCTAGTTGTTATTATCCAGAAAAATTGAAGATGCACATCCTCTTCATTCTATTCCTGGTACATATTCTAGAGAAACTCTTCCACACACGTCCTGATAGGCACGTACAAGAATATTCACCATGCATTGTTTATAAGAGAACTCACTGGAAATAGGCTAACTGTTCTTTAAGAGCATACATCGTGGTATACTTATGCAATGGAATACCATGCAGCAATGGAAAGGAATCAACCAGAGCTTCGTGTGTTAATATGGATAAATCTCTCAAACATAATGTTAGCCAAAAAAGCAAGTTGCAAAAAAATACATACAATATGATTATGTTTGCATAGAGATTGAAACATGCAAAATAATCGTAAATATGCCTTAGGAATGCATATATATATATATGCATCTTCATATATATATATATATGAAGAATATGAAGAAATGTGTAATAGCAATCAACACCAAACTCAGAACAGCAGCTGCCTCTACAGAGAAGAGTAGGGATATAAGTGGGCCTAAGGAGGACCCAAGGGCTTCAACTCAATTAATATTGTTTTATTTCTTTTTCTTAAAGATTTTATTTATTTATTCATGAGAAACAGAGAGAGAGAGAGAGAGGCAGAGGCAGAGGGAGAAGGAGGCTCCCTGCGGAGCAGGGAGTCCGATGTGGGACTCGATCCCAGGACCCGAGGATCATGACCGGAGCCGAAGGCAGACGCTTAACCGACTGAGCCACCCGGGCGTCCCTATTGTTTTATTTCTTAAACTGGGCAGTGAGTATATGGTTATTCACTATATTATTCTTTGTATCTTTCATAAGTCTTGCCTTGTCATCTAGCCAGATTCTACCTCTTAAATATTTCTAATGGAGTGAATCCCAGAGTCACCAGTAGAAATGAGATTAAGCCCAGTCAGAGAGGTTTGCTGTGAAAAAAGGGGACAGCTGAGGTCCAGCAACATCTCTGAAGGCTGAAACATGGAAGACTTAGCAGGTATGGTGCTTACAAATCCACGGAAGAGAATTTCAAGAATGTATAGTTGGCAGCTTCTGAAATGGTTCCCAAATATCCCCATCTCCTAGTACGCATGTCCTGTGTATTAACCTCCCATTGACCATGGGCTAAACCCATCACTTGATTCTAACAAATAGAATACAATGGGGCACCTGGGTGGCTCAGTCAGTTAAGCATCTGACTCTTGATTTTGGCTCAGGTCATGATCTCAGGGTCATGAGACTGAGCCCGGCATCAGGCTCTGTGCTGAGCATGGAGCCTGTTTGGGATTCTTTCTCTCCCCGCTCCCTCTTCCCTTTCCTTTCTAAAACAAAACAAAACAAAACAAAACAAAACAAAAACAAATAGAGTACAGCCGAAGTGATGGGATGTCACTTCTTGCTTAGGTTACAAAAGAATGTAACTTTTGTCTTGCTCAAATTCACTCTCTCTCTTGCTCATCCCCTGGCTTGCTCTGATGATGTGAGTTGATAGGTTGCAAGTTGTCCTATGGAACTGGGGGTGGCTGCCAGCCAACAGCTGGAGATGAACTGAGGTCCTCAGTCCAACAACCTATGAGGAACTGAATCCCATTGACAGCTACTTGAGTAAACTTGGAAGTGGATCTTTCCTTTACCAAGCCTTCAGATGAGACCATAACCCCATGTGATAGGCCCTGAGCCAGGGGATCAACGAAACTATGCCTGAGTTCCTGATGCACCAAAACCACGAGGTAGTAAGTGTTGTTTTAAGCAACTATGTTTTGAGGTGATCTGTTATGCAGCGATGGATAACTAATACAGATTTGGGTACCTGGAAATGGGGGGCTGCCATAATTAATACCTAAAGATATAGGAGAGGCTTTGGAATCAAGTGGTGAGCAAAGTCTGGAAAGGTTTTGAGGAGCACATTAGAAAAAGCCTAAATTGCTTTGAACAGGCTGTTAGGAGAAATCTGGACTTTGAAGGGACTGCCAGTGAAGTCTCAAAAGGAAATGAGGAAAATATTATTAGAAACTAAAGGAAGTGGGGCACCTGGGCGGCTCAGCTTAGGTCATGGTCTCAGGGTCCTGGGATCAAGCCCTGCCTCGAGCCCTGACTTGGGCTCCATGTTCATGGAGTCTGCTTGTCTCTCTCCTTTTGCCCCTCACCCCGCTCATGGTCTTTCTCTCTCAAATGAATAAATAAAATCTTAAAAAAGAAAGAAAGAAAGAGAGAGAGAGAGAGAGACAGAGAGAGAGAGAGAGAGAGAGAGAGAGAGAGAGAGAAAGAAAGAAAGAAAGAAAGAAAGAAAGAAAGAAAGAAAGAAAGAAAGAAAGAAAGAAAGAAAGAAAGAAAGAAAGAAACTAGAGGAAGTGGGGTAGAGTTGTTACAACTTTGGGGAAGGTAGAACACATACCTAATGAAGTTGGAGGTCTAGCTGAGCAGAATTTCGAAGCAAAGCGTTAAAGGTGCGTCCGGGTTTGTTGCTGCTTACAGTAAAACACAAGAGGAGAGAGATCAACTGAAGGAAAGACTGTTAGAGAAAAAGGAGCCAGGAGTTGATGGTTTTGAAAGTTCCCAGTCTCTGTAGATGGCAAACCATGCTAATGTTAAGAAATGACTTCTGAGCACTCTTGGAAACAAACAAACACAGCCTGGCGATTAAAGACAAGGGTATGACAATACAACGGTTTGTTAGGACCTCGGAAAAATCAAGTCATCGGAGTAGTTTTCAGTCACACGAAGGGACCTTTCAATAGATTAAGGATGTCCCTCCTAGGTGCTCTCCAAGCAAGCTGTAGGGCCTCAAGGACGTTTAAGAGTGCTGCCCCCAGCAGGAGCCCAAGGTAGAGAAGGCCTCATCTTCAAGATCTGTGGGAATGACTTTGGTGGGATGGAGATTCTCAGAAGACCCACAAAGTTCTTGAGGAAACTATGTAAGCAGAAACACTGCAAGCTCAGACAAAAAAAAAATCTTCCTGGGGGAAGCAGGCTGAGAAAACCATCTGGGTGCAAATATGTATTACCTCTCCTGGCTAAGGGAGGACGGGCCAAGAGCCCAGAGGGCAAAGCCAAAAGTCAGGCAGAATTATTCCCAGGCCTTGAAACTTAATCAAGGAACTTGCAACGTCTAGCAGGCTGAATTTCGGCATTTCTGTGGACCAATGATTTCTTTTGCCTCTCTCTGTCTCTCTCTCTCTCTTTTTGTTTTGCTTTGCTTTTTGGCTTTTGAACAGGGATGTCCCTAGCAGTTACCCTGTCTGTCCCACCTCTGCATGTGAGGACAGGGCGGCAAATACCTTTTCTCTTTCGTTTCACAAATTCACAGAACCACATTGGAGAACTGGAACTACACCTGAGTACCTTCATCCACACCTGGACCTGACTTAAGGGAGGAAATTCTGGACTTTGAGCTGTAATGGAAGGAGACTTTGGGGGACCTCAGGAAAGAGTGAATGTATTTTGCATGGGATAGGGACATGAATTTTGGGGGGCTGAACATGGACTATGGGCCGCAGCTTCTAGAAAGGCCCTACAAGTATTTATGTCTCTGTCCTTGAATGCGCTGCAGAACTTAACACCCTTCCTAAAACCAAGAGCACTCAAACAAGGCACTCCAGACCTGGATGTCAGGGTCGGACGCATGGCCCTGTGGCAGCAGGTCCCTGAGTAGGGCTGACGGAGTGCAGGCTGTGAGGTCTCCGGGTGGCTCCTGAGACCTGCTCTGCTCTGGCTCTCCTCCAGCCTCTCTGTCTGCAGCTTCATGCCTCCTGCCAGGTTCTCTCCGCTCATCCTGAGAGAGCACTACCTCCTTAGGCAGCAAGCTGGATGCTCTCCCCCCAGGAACCTCGCACTCTGCGGGGGCCTTGAGGAGGAAAGCGGTCTCGGCCATCTTGGAAGTGTCAGGGAAGAAAAACATTCTGATTTTCTGTGGCCCTACCTCTCCTTCAAGCCCAGGATCCTCATCCCCAGAGATCCGGACAGGCGCTGGCCCATCGGCAACATTGCCGGGCCTTAGTCACCACCCTCCCGGCCAGACCCGCTGCGGCTGTGCCTGGCGTCTTTGTTCACGGCCTCTTCCTAATACGAAGGTGGTGCTGGGAGCCGGGTGATTGACAGCTGGAGCTTCTCTGGGGCTCGTTAAGGGAAGCTGGGTGGGGGTCCAGGCGAGCGAGCTCTCCCCTGCCAACCTCAGACCCAGGCAGTGGGCTGGGGGCAGGGAGGACAGGTGGTCAGAGCCCCCTGGGCTGGATGTCCTCTGCTTCCTGCCAGCCCGAGGCCCAGCGGTGCCCACGGCCAAGGGCGAGGCTCCACTCCTAAGGGCGCAGCAGCTGGACCAGAATATTCAGAAGTGCCAATGCCTCCCATCCTGTGGGGCCCCGCAGAGCCCAGCATACGCCCTTCGCTGCCTTCCATTCCAGAGCCCCCCAGCTACTCAGCACCGCCGCCAACTCTTTCCCCTCCTGGTCCAAACCCTCTCTTCCTCGCTTCCCGGGCTTGTGACACACTGGGCCTGGCTGTCAGTGTCATGATTTGCTGATTTACTCTCCAAAGAGCTGATCATGATCTGTAGTGTTAAAAACCAGATGGAGGGGCGCCTGGGTGGCCCAGTCGGCTAAGCGTCCAACTCTTTTTTTTTTTTTAAAGATTTTATTTATTTATTCAAGAGAGAGAATGAGATAGAGAGCACGAGAGGGAAGAGGGTCAGAGGGAGAAGCAGACTCCCCGCTGAGCAGGGAGCCCGATGTGGGACTCGATCCCGGGACTCCAGGATCATGACCCAAGCCGAAGGCAGTCGCTTAACCAACTGAGCCACCCAGGTGCCCGTAAGCGTCCAACTCTTGAAAGAAAGAGAAGAAAATTCAGCTCAGCTGCTCCCGGACTCTCCCTCTGCACTTCTGGCTCCTTCTCCCCAGGGTCTAGATGTCAGGACCTATGCAAGTTCCAGTTCCTACTCCAAGCTATTGGCCCAGGACCCTGCCCAGCCTCTGCAGGTCCCATGCACCTTTGTTTACCTCTGCCTGTGAATTCCACCCTGATAACCATCAGGGCCTGTGGATAGCCACCCACACCCGGCTCCCTGACTTCCCAGTGTGAGTGAATCCCTCCCTGGCCCTCCAGAGCCATCTTGCAGGCATAGGACTGTTCTGACGCTGAACCCTGACTGGGATCCCCTGACCCTCCGACAGCAACAGGCCAGTCCTTTAGCCCAACAACTATGGTGACCCCTCACCATGGAGCATGACGGCCGAGGACCAAGTCCCAGCCTTCTTGCTTTGCTGAGCTTGAAGGCCACCCCTCCCTGCTGGTGAAGCCTGTGCCTCCTTCCTATGGGCCCACCTCTGTCATCATTGTCTCTCAGCAAACCTCCTCCACCCCACCCACCCCATCCACCCCTCATGCATCTGCTTCTCTTGGGACAGAGAAGAACTTGAAGTTTCACCCAATACTTGACTGTGGCTGGATACTTCCAAGCTCTCTCAAATAGTTGTATCCAGGCTATTGTTCTGAGGATCTCAGTTCTTCACTGGCTGTTAGCTAGAGACCTACCATAGTTCCTTGCCATGTGGACCTTTCCATAGGGAAGCTCATAATATGGCAACTGGCTTTCCCTAGAGCAAACAAGTGAGAGCGCCAGAGGGAGCCCCCAAGATGGAAGTCAGAGCAGTTCTGTAACCTGTGATACAGTAAGAAATACATATTTGGTCTTTGTCCCCCATTCCAGACACAGAGCTCCTAAATCACAGAGCTCCTAAATCCCAGGGAATTTCCTGGTAGGAGAAATGAGAGTATCTTTTGTTCTAAGAAGTCAGATTTTTTTTTTTTTTTTTAAGCAGGCTCCACACCTAAAGTGGAGCCCAGCGTGGGCTTGAACTCACAACCCTGAGATCAAGATCTGAGCTGAGATTAAAGTCAGATGCTTAACCAACTGAGCCACCCAGGCACCCCTCTAATGAGACGATTCTTAGCAGGCCCCTAGATATCTTCAGGATGGGTGCTGGTCACCAGAACAACAAAGGTGTGATTGGGGATTGGAACTTTCAGCCCTACCCGACCCTCACCCCCCAACCTTTGGGTAAGGGAAAGGGGCTAGAGTTAGTTAAGTTAATCACCAATTGCCAATGATTTAATCAACCATGCCTACATGATGAAAACCCCATAAACCCCCAAAATGACAGAGTTCAGAGAGCTTCTAGGTTGTTGAAAACATTGAGGTGTCAGAAAGGAGGCACCCCAGAGAAGCCATGGAAGCTCTGAGAACTTTCCACCATACCTTGCCTCAGACATCTCTTCTGTTGGTTGTTTCTGAGCTGTATACTTTTTTGTTGTTGTTGTTTTTTAGTTTTTTGTTGTTTTTTAAAGATTTTATTTATTTGAGAGTGAGAGGGAGCACAAAAACGGGGTGAGGGGCAGAGGGAGAAGCAGACTCTCCACTGAGGAAGGAGTCTGACGTGGGACTAAACAACCCCAAGACTCCGGGATCATGACCTGAGCCAAAGCAGACACCCAACCAACTGAGCCACCCAGGCACTCCTGAGTTGTATCCTTAATAATAATTTGATAATAGTGAGTAAAGTGTTTTCCTGAATCCTGTGAACCATGCTAGTAAATTATCCAAACTGACAAGCTGGTTTATCAGAAGTGCAGGTGACAGCCTGGGACTTGGGACTGGTATCTGGGGTCAGGGGGAGGGTGAGAGGGTCTTGTGGGACTGAGCCCTTAACCTGTGTGATCTGTGTTAACTCTGTGTAGTTAGTGTCATAATTGAATTAGGGGCACCTTGTGGCTTAGTCAGTTAGGCGACCCGCTCTTGGTTTTGGCTCAGGTCATGATCTCAGCGTCATGAGATCAAGCCCCACATTGGGCTCTATGCCCCGCGCTCAGCAGGGAGTGTGCTTGAGATTCTCTCCCTTTCCTTCCCCCTTCCCCTCTGTGAAATGCCACCACCCCGCTCACTTGTGCTCTCTCTCAAATAAATAAATAAAATCTTTCTTAAAAAGAAAAAAAGAATTGAATTAAGTTGTAGGACACCTAGTTGGTCAGAGCGATTGCTGGTGTGGAAAAAGCTCACACATTTGGTGTCAGAAATGTTGTGAGTAAAAATGGCTCATAATCTAATCTTGGTAGCAAGGAAAAGAAATAAAAGGCATAGAGATTGGAAAGGAAGAGATAAAACTGTTTCTGTTATCAGATAACATGATTGTCTGCATAGAAAATCCCAAGGTCTCAAAAGAAAAAAAAAAACTCCTTAAACTAAATAAGCGAATTTAGCAAGGTCACAGGACACAAGGCCAACACACAAAAAGAAACCATATTTCCTTCGATAGCTAGCAATCCTACAAGTGGAAACCAAAATTTAAAAAAATTAATATTTATAATACCAAAAAATGAAATGCTTAGGTATAAATCTAATAACATATGCACAGGAAAACTACAACACTCTGATGAAAGTCATCAAGGAAGATCTAAATAAATGGAGAGGGGTGCCTGGCTGGCTCAATCGGTAGAGCACAAGACTCTTGATCTCGGGGCTGTGAATTTGAGCCCCACATTGGGTGTAGAGATTACTTAAAAATAAAATCTTTAAAAAATAATAAAATAAATGAAATAGATATGAAAAGGCAAAGAATAGCTAACATAAACTTGAAAAAGAATGAAATTGAAGTAATTACACAAATTATTTTAAAGCTAGAGTAATCAAGGGGCGCCTGGGTGGCTCAGTCGTTAAGCGTCTGCCTTCGGCTCAGGTCATGATCCCAGCTCCTGGGATCAAGCCCCGCATCCGGCTCCCTGCTCCATGGGAAGCCTGCTTCTCCCTCTCCCGCTCCCCCCCGCTTGTGTTCCCTCTCTCGCTGTGTCTCTCTCTGTCAAATAAATAAATAAAATCTTTAAAAAAAAAAGCTAAAGTAATCAAGACAATGTGTTCTTGATGAATGTTTAGATATAGAGACCCATGAAATATGGAGGTTTGAATTTTGACATTGGTGCAATGGAGGAAGGATAATCTTTTCAACCAATAATATTGGAACAATTCTATATCCATATGCACAAAAAAAACCCCACTTTGACTTAAACTTCATGCCTTATTTATTTTATTTTAAAGATTCTACTTTTTAAGTAATCCCTACACCTAAACTGGGGCTTGAACTCACAAGCCTGAGATCAAGAGTCGCATCGCCATTGACTGATCTAGTCAGGTGCCCCCTTCATGCCTTATTTTTAAAAATTAAGACAATATTGATTATAGAGACATTAAAAACATTTGTGCATCAAAGGACATGAATAGCTATTTCTCTAAAGAAGACAAGAAGACAAACAAATTGCCAATAATGACATAAAAAGATGTTCATCATCATTAGTCAGTAGGAAAATGCAAATCGAAAGCATAATGAGATACCACTACACCCCCAAGAGGATGAAGATAATTCCAAAAACAGAAAGTAATAAGTGTTGGCGAGAATGCGAAGAAATTGGAATTCTTATACTTTGCTGGTACAAATGTAAAATGGTGCAACCACTGTGGAAAAAGTTTATCAGTTCTTTGAAAAGTTAAACAGAATTACCACATGACTCAGCAGTTCTATTACTAGCTATTTACACAATAGAATTGAAAACAATTACTCAAATATTTGTACATATATACTGTGCTCATAGCAACACTATTCGTAACAGTCAAAAGATGGAAACAACCCAAATACCTATCAGTGGATGAATGGATAACTAAATTGCAGCATATATAAATGATAGGATATTATTGAGTCAGGAAAAGGAATGAAATATTTAAAAAAAAAAATTTTAAGTAAACTACCCCCAGTGTGGGGCTCAAACTCTTGACTCTGAAATCAAGAGTCCCACGCTCCACTGACTGAGTCAACCAGGAACCCCAAAAGGAATGAAATATTGATATGTGCTACAACATGGGCAAACCTTGAAAACATGCTAAATAAAAAACACGTGGTGGGTACCTGGATGGCTCAGTGGGTTAAGCATCTGCCTTCAGCTCAGGTCATGATCCTGGGGTCCTTGAAGGGAGTCCCATGTGGGGCTCCCTGCTCAGCGGGGAGCCTGCTTCTCCCTTTCCCTCTGCCCCTCCCCCAGCTTGTGCTCTCTCTTGTTCACTCTCTCAAGTAAATAAATAAAATCTTAAAGAAAAAAAAAAAAGAACACGTATTATTTGTTTTCATTTCATGCAATGTCCAGAACAGGTAAATCCACAGAAACAGAAATCAAGTAGGTGGTTGCCAGGGGTTGCAGGAAGGAAAAGTAGGTACAGGTTTTTGTTTTGTTTTTTTGAGAAGTGAAATGTTTTGGAACTAGATAGAGGTTGTGGTTTCGTAATATTATGAATGTACTAAAAGCCATTGAACTGTATACTCTAAAATGGTTAATTTTATGTTATGTGAATTTAAACTCAATAAAAATTAATTGTATAGTTCTTGGATGATGTAATAGAATTTGGTGGTAAAATAAATTTGATTATAGATATAAATATATAAAGTAAAACTATAAAACTTTTAGAAGAGAATGCTGGAGACAATCTTTGTGACCTGGGGTTAGGCAAAGATTTCTTATCCATGATACTGAAGGAGTGATCCGTAAAAGGAAAAAACATTGAACTTCATCAAAATTAAAAACCTTTGCTCTGTGAAAGACACAATTAAGAGAATGAGAAGATAAGCCACTGGGAAAAATTATTTGCACATCATATATGTGATAAGGGATTTATCCAGAATATATAAAGAACTGAACTCAATAAACAAACAACTGAATTACAATATGGGCAAAATAGGCATGTCACCAAAGAAGATATACAAATATCTAATGAGCATATGAAGATGCTGAATATTATTAGCCAATTTGGAAAAGTAAATTAAAACCACATTGAAATACCGTTACATACCCATGCAGATGGCTATCACGAAAAGAACTGTAGCGATTAGGCCAACTTTCAAGGATGTCCGTTACTAATATACATTGGGAGACTGGGGAAAGGACCGCTGGGTAACCCAAACCTCAACGCATCTACTCTGAACTGGACTTTGGCCAGAACTCCACTTATTGCCATTTATTACCCGGCTCCTATTCTTCTGTCTTTTTAAAAAGATTTTATTTATTTATTTGACACAGAGAGAGAGCGCACAGCAGTGGGAGCAGCAGGCAGAGGGAGAGGGAGAAGCAGACTCCCCGCTGAGCAGGGAGCCTGACATGGGGCTCGATCCCAGGACCCTGGGATCATGACCTGAGCCGAAGGCAGACGCTTAATGACTGCGCCACCCAGGTGCCCCCTGCTCCTATTCTTTTAAGAAAAAAAAAAGAAAGAAAGAAAGGATTTTATTTTTCTTTTAACGATTCTTTTTTTTATTTTTTAAAGATTTTATTTATTTATTTGAGAGAGAGAATGAGAGACAGAGAGGGTCAGAGGGAGAAGCAGACTCCCCGCTGAGCAGGGAGCCCGATGTGGGACTCGATCCTGGGACTCCAGGATCATGACCTGAGCCGAAGGCAGTCGCTTAACCAACTGAGCCACCCAGGCGCCCCTTTTAACGATTCTATTTATTTATTTGTTTTTATTTATTTGAGAGAGAGCAAGCAGAGGGAGAGGGACAAGCAGACTCCACTTTGAGCGGGGCTCAATCCCATGACCCCATTATCACAACCTGAGCCCAAATCAAGAGTTGGATGCTCAACCGACTAAGCCACTCAGGTGCCCCAAAAAGGATTTTATTTTTAAGGAATCTCTACACCCAGTGTGGGGCTTGAACTCACAACCTCGAGATCAAGAGTCACACACTCCACCAACTGAGCCAACCAAGTGACCCCTACATGTTCCTATTCTAACAAGGGACCATGATTACACTTTGGGTCTCAGGTTATCAAAGTCAGCTGGGAGTCTGTGGCCAATTGTCCTCAAAATGTTTAGGTATTTTCCTTTTCCCAATGCCCAATTACCCAAGTAAATAACCGTAAGTCCCTCTGGGAGAAGGCCAGAAGGAATCATTACCAAGTACAATTGCCGTATGTTGCAGGGTCCTTCAATCTTGGAGTTCCAGCCTCTTCTTCAATCAGTGAGTTCTGGGTTTGAAAATTGTCTTTGTGTAGAAATGGGGCACGGGGATGTGACTTTTTATTGGAGCAACTGCTCTTATCTTCATCATCATCATCCTTTTTTTTTTTGATGTTTCAATTTGAAGAGTACTCTTGTTGGCTAACCAACTATTTTACGCTAAGTTCTATTAACTACCTCTGTAACTCTCCTCTGCTCTGACCCTGCTGGCTGCCATTTCAGTCTTGCCACTCATTGTGATCATTGCAGCCTCCTGGCTTCAATTAGTTAAGCACCGCCACCTGTCCCCTGTTGCTTTGGAGTCCTCTCCGGCCATTGCTGAGTGAGCCACTGCAGAGGAGAACAGGTCCGCAAGGGTAAATGATGGAGACAGCTTGGATTCCAGTCAGCTGGGCCCCAGACACCACACTTTTACCCGGCTCCCACTTCTGCCTGCCAAACCTGTAAAATAAATGTTAAGATGACCCCTTGGAGGCCTTCAAGGGCTGAGGGCTGGGCAAGGGGCCGCCTTTCTGTTTCGTGTTGATGCACTGCCCCCATGTGGCCACATTCTGAACTTCATCCTCGTTTGCCCCCCCCCCCCCCCAACACCGGTCTGCCCTCCAACCTCACCTTGCTGGGAAGCACACCCCCGCTGGCCTCAGAAAGCACCGTATTAACTCGAACTGGTCACTCACACTCCTGGGCCTCAGGTCACTCCTTTCTAAAATGGGGTGATGATAGCAAAGTAAATGAAATGATGAAATAAAATAAAACAACTAAATTCCTGGATCAATCAGGGCCCAGTAAACATCAGCTCTGGTGCTGTAATGCTTGGGTTTTTTCTCTCTAAATCAGGGGCAGCTGGGGGCGCCTGGCTGGCTGGGTTGGTAGGGAATGTGACTCTTGATCTTGGGGTCTTGAGTTCAAGGCCCATGTTGGGTAGAGAGATTACTAACAAAAATTTAAGAATAATCGATCGATCGATCAGGGGTGGCAACAGTCACCCTCACCCGTGGGGTAGTGGGTGAACTGCGAAGTCAGCTCCCGATGTCGGGACGCAGCTTTCAATGTGAGGCCACCCTCTTTTCAAGGTTCCTTGAGAAACGTTCCGCTAGACTAGTTTGGTTCTTGCTGGCTTACTCAGACCACTGTTGAGTAAAAGGCATAGAAGTTGCTGAGATAATGGGAGGCCTGGCTCAGACCCCTGCTTTTGAGACTCGGGACGAGAAGTCCCTCACTAGACAACGCTCTACTGCTCTTAAAGCTGGAAGGACCTTCATCCCCATGGCTGGGGGCATGGAAGTGTGGGTGTTCCTCAAACCTCTCCTTCCTGCGCCAGTTGTTGGAGCCTCCCAGGGGTGAGACTGCCAGGTGCCTTCCCGGACAGGATTTCTGCCCTTAAACGGCCAGCCTGGGCGAAGCTGTTAGTCCCCTCTGTCTTACAGAGCAGGAGAGTCAGGCTTGGGGATGAGGAACTGCTCCAAGCCCACATAGCCAGCCTGGGCCTGAGCTGGGATTCCGTCCCAGATCTGGCTCTTTCCATGCTTGGCCCTGGGTCACTAGAGCAGTGCCTCCCTGTCTCCTTGTCAAATGGGGCCCATTCATGAAGACTGATAGCCAGCCCTGCATACCAGGAAAGGGAGCCCTGCCCCCATCCTTGCTGGAGTGATCCCTTCAACCACAAACACAAGCAGGAATGTTTCAGGAGCTGCGGCCTTTCCTTCCCAGCAATTAGCCAAGCTTGTCCATCTGAAGGACAGAAGAGGCAGCTGGAAAATCAGACTGGTAATTGAAGAAGGCCTAGGTGAGGTGCCACGACTTAAATATTCTTGATGGGTGAGGACCTCCAGCCTGTGGAATGCTCCAATTTTGGAGACAATGTTCAAATACAGCATAAAGGCTGCCAGTTTAATTCCCAATCTTGTGAAAGAAATGTATGTGTATTGCTGGACCAGTTTGTAAGAGTTACTAAATGGCTTTCAGTGTCTACCCAAAAAATTTCCCAAGGATGACTTTCTAAATGCTCCCAGAGAGACTTTTCCGAATTCTTGGCTCCTCTGAATTTGTCGTTGGAAAGATAAGGCAGAAATTGTGACGGGGTTAGAGAAGAACATTCGAAGAACAAATCATCTTGTGTTTTCTAGAAATGTCCTCATTTTAATTTACTGTCATATCACATATCATGCCAGGTGGATTTTATTCCGTCCGATTTGAGTCAGACCACCTGGGTCAGGGGCTTGGCTTTGGCAGGGACGAGACCCGAGAAAATCTATTTTCTCTCCACCTCTTGGTGTTAAGCCTTTGCCCCGGGGCAGCCGTGTGGTGGCCGACGGGACTGTGAGGAGCGTCCTGCAGCGGCTGGGCCGGCCGGCCACGCTTCCACGGACCGGGCTGCTCCACACACCGAGCGGTCACGGCTTCAGGCACCATGTGACCTGCCCCCGCGGCCCAAGCAAAGTCGGCATGGCGTCAGCTTCTTGGGTCCAGAGCCCCCGGGGACGACCCGGAGTGCAGGTGGCCCGGGCAGTGAGCCACTGTGCTGTGCGGAGAAGCCCGCTGTGGCCTCTAGCCTAGCAGCTCCACGGGCGAGCCAGAGGCCTGCAGACCTCTTCGGAAGCAGGGAGAAGGCGCCAGTGCTGCGCTTGGGAGACTGGGTAGAGAGACGAGAAGGCCTCCGAGCAGGCTCCTGAAAGATAGGGGGTGGGTGAGAATCAGCCCTGCTGCTCTAGAAGGAATTGCAGGGCTGGCCTCCAAGCTGGGTCCGACTGCCCAGGGAACACGTGCAAGGTTGCTGCCACCGGGGCTGAGCTTTCCCTGAGACTTACTTCCATCCACTGGAAGATGGAGAGATTAAGCCTATCTCACCTCTTGGGGCACCTGGCTGGGGAAGCGTGCGACTCTTGATCTTGGGGTCATGAGTTTGAGCCCCATGTTGCGTGTAGAGATTGCTAAAAAATAAATGTTAAAAAAAAAAAAGGAATTGTTAACCATGGTTTTTTTTTTGAGAGAAAGCTCACATAAGGGTGCCTGGCTTGCTCCGTCAGAATGAGTTTGAGCCCCATGTTGGGTGTAGAGATTACTTAAATAAATAAGCCTTAAAAAAAGTTCACAAAGGGGCGCCTGGGTGGCTCAGTTGGTTAGGCGACTGCCTTCGGCTCAGGTCATGATCCTGGAGTCTCGGGATCGAGTCCCACATTGGGCTCCCTGCTCAGCAGGGAGTCTGCTTCTCCCTCTGACCTCTACCCTCTCATGCTTTCTATCTCTCATTCTCTCTCTCTCAAATAAATAAATAAAATCTTTAAAAAAAAGTTCACATAGAATTCACCATTTTAAAGTGTGTACAATTCTGTGGTTTTTAGTATATTCACAGGATTGTGCAACCATCACTGCTACCTATTCTAGAACATTCTCATCACTCCAAATAAGAAACCCTTTCCCATTAGCAGTCAGTCACTCTGCACTCTGCTTCCCCAGTTGCTGGGGACCATGAATTCACTTTCAGTCTCTCTGGATTTGTCTATTCTGGTCATTTATTTAAATGGAATCATAGATAGGGTGCCTGGGTAGCTCAGTCGGTTAAGTGTCTGACTCTCCATTTCGGCTCAGGTCATGACCTCAGGGTCATGGGATGGAGCCCCACCTCGGGCTCCAAGCTCACTGGGGAGTCTGCTTAGGATTCTCTCTCCCTCTCCCTCTGGCCCTCCCACCCTACCATGGGTACAGTCGCTCTCTCATGCTCTCTAAAATAAATAAATCTTTTAAAAAAACAAAAAATAAAAATAAATGGCATCATATAATAGGTGTCCTCTCGTGTCTGGCTTATTTCCCTCGGCATACTGTTTCCAAGGCCCTTCTAAGTTGTAGCATGGATCAGTGCTCCACTCCTCTCCATGGCCACGTGGTATTCCATTGTGTGGCTACATCGTGTTTGGTTTGTCCCTCCATCACTTGAAGGGCATTTGGGTCGTTTCCACTCTTTGGCTATTATGAGTAATGCTGCTGTGAACATTCATGTAGGAATTTTTGTATGAACAAATGTCTTTAAGTGTCTTGGGAGCATACCTAGGAGCGGAATTGCTGGGTTGTATGGTGACTCCATGCTTAATGTTTTGAGGAAGAGCCAGACTTTTTTTCCACAGTGGCTGAGTATTTTATAATGTACTTTTAAAATTCTTTTTTTTTAAATATTTTATTTATTTATTCATGAGGGACAGAGGGAGAGAGAGAGGGAGAGAAGCAGAGGGAGAAGCAGGCTCCCAAGGAGCAGGGAGCCCGATGCGGGACTTGATCCCAGGACCCTGGGATCATGACCTGAGCCGAAGGCAGACGCTTAACGACTGAGCCACCCAGGCGCCCCTATAATGTACTTTTAAAATCATAAAACTACTCTTAACAGAGCCTCGTTCATAATATTCATTCTTTCATCCCTTAGATAGCTGTGGAGTACCTACTATGTACTAAACATTGTTGTAGATACAGTGGTGAAAAACAGAGAGCTGGCATCCCTGTGTGTGCGTGTGCGTGTGTGCGTGCACGCATATGTGTGTATGATTGTATGTTTATGTGTATGTATATCTACATGTGTGTTACTGTGTGTGTGTGCAGGTGTGTCTACGTGTGTTACTGTGTGCATCTATCCATCTGTATGTGTGCGTGCATGTGTGTGTGCACGCACACGCGCATATGTGTGTATGGCTGTATGATTGTATGTATGTTACGTGTCTGTGTGCATGTATGCATGTGTGTGTATGCTGGGGAGGTGACACTGATAGAATTATCGGGAAACAGTCAAACGGGAAAGGGGCTGGGGAATTCTGGGCAGGCATGGGATGGCTGTTTTTACTTGGATGGTCAGGAAGACCTCCCCAACAAAGGGAAGGAGGCGAGGGAACGTAGCCCTTCCAAGAAAAGGCAGCTGCGAAGGCCAGAGTCCCAAAGCTGTGGCGTGCCCGAGGAGCAACAGGGCCGCCAGCGAGGCCAGTGGGGAGGGGACAAAGAGCAGCAGGGGCCGAGCGCAGCAGAGTGGCAGCAAGCACATCCTGCTGGGCCTTAGGCCAGGGTGGGAACTCTGGCTTCCCTTGGAGACACGTGGGGGCCATCGCAGGGGATGAGGCTCCTGACGATTTTCACAGGTTCTGGTGAGGTCGTCTAGCTGCTGTGTTGAGAGGGAGTGGGGAGAGACTGGGATGTGGGCTGGGAGACGGTGGTGATGACCCTGGTGGCAGATGACGGTCGCCTGGGCCACGGGCGGTCCTGGAGGTGGTGGGAAGGGGCCGGTTCCTGGACAAGTTGTGGAGAGCCAACTGGATTTGTTGATTAAATGGATGTTAAGTTCAAGGGAAAAGAAAAGTAGAAAATGAAGCCAGTAGATTCTGGCCTATGCAACTGCAAGGACAGAAAGCTGTGTTCTCTACAAGGACGTCTTTGCTTTGTTCGCAGCAGAGCCCTGCGCGCCGAGAACAGTGCACGGCACTTACTGGGCTCAACCAACTGGGTAAATGGAAAGGTGGCAGGGTCCTCAGGAAGGTCTTTATCCGTGTTTCTTCTGTGACACCTGTGGTCGCCAGACCTAGGATGATACCTCCCTCCCTCCCGATCTCAAACTGTACCGGGAAAGAACACGGGTTTCTGTGATTTTTACTAGGTCACTGATTCTCATGGAAATTTTTGCCAGAATCTCTTACAAGGGTTTGAAGTAGGGCAGGCTAATTGAATCAATGTATTGCCTTTACCCAGATGCATGCGTTCTGTCTTCTGAAATTTGGTCCCATGAGAATCTTGTGCCTGTTCTCTGACCCACCACCTACCATTTACTGAATGTTTACTTTGTACCCAGCACTATATCAACACACTATTTTTTTTAAGATTTTATTTATTTATTTTAGAAAGAAAGTGGGGTGGGGCGCCTGGGTGGCTCAGTCGTTAAGCATCTGCCTTCGGCTCAGGTCATGATCCCGGGGTCCTGTGATCGAGCCCCGCATTAGGCTCCCTGCTCAGCGGGAAGCCAGCTTCTCCCTCTCCCACTCTCCCTGCTTGTGTTCTGTCTCTTGCTATCTCTCTCTGTCAAATAAATAAATAAAATCTTAAAAAAAAAAAGAAAGAAAGAAAGTGGGGGCAGGCAGAGGGAGAGAGAGAATCCCTAAGCAGACTCACCCCTGAGTGCAGAGTCTGATGGGGAACTCGATCCCAGGACCCTGAGATCGTGACCTGAGCCAAAATCAAGTCGGATGCTCAACCGACTAAGCCACCCAGGCATCCCTCAAGACATTATTTAATACTATTATTAGTTTCATTTAATAGTGAGGAAATAGGCACACTTTTTTTCATTTTATTATGTTATGTTAATCACCATACATCACATCATTAGTTTTTGATGTAGTGTTCCATGATTCATTGTTTGTGTATAACACCCAGTGCTCCACGCAGAACGTGCCCTCTTTAATACCCATCACCAGGCTAACCCATCCCCCCACCCCCTCCCCTCTAGAACCCTCAGTTTGTTTCTCAGAGTCCACAGTCTCTCATGGTTTGTCTCCCCCTCCGATTCCCCCCTTCCTTTTTCCCTTCCTACTATCTTCTCTCTCTCTCTCTCTCTTTTTTAAACATATAATGTATTATTTGTTTCAGAGGTACAGGTCTGTGATTCATCAGTCTTGCACAATTCACAGCGCTCACCATAGCACATACCCTCCCCAATGTCTATCACCCAGCCACCCCATCCCTCCCACCCCCCACCACTCCAGCAACCCTCAGTTTGTTTCCTGAGATTAAGAATTCCTCATATCAGTGAGGTCATATGATACTTGTCTTTCTCTGATTGACTTATTTCGCTTAGCATAATACACTCTAGTTCCATCCACGTCGGGGCAAATGGCAAGATTTCATTTTTTTTTTTGATGGCTGCACAATATTCCATTGTATATATATACCATCTCTTCTTTATCCATTCATCTGTTGATGGACATCTTGGCTCTTTCCATAGTTTGGCTATTGTGGACATTGCTGCTATAAACATTGGGGTGCACATACCCCTTCAGATCCCTACATTTGTATCTTTGGGGTAAATACCCAGTAGTGCAATTGCTGGGTTGTATGGTATCTCTATTTTCAACTTTTTGAGGAACCTCCGTACTGTTTTCCAGAGTGGCTACACCAGCTTGCATTCCCACCAACAGTGTAGGAGGGTTCCAAATAGGCACAATTTTTAATGAAGTTTAACTTGACCAAGAACACATGGCTAGTAAGTGGGAGATCTAGAATTGAAACCCGTCTGTGCTTGCAACCCCTGCATTTTATCTTCTCCCTGTTGGGAGGCGGATGTTCACGTGTTAGGAGTGTTTCCATGGGAACTCCTGCATTCAGAGGGAAACTGGACCTTTCCAACTCTAAGCTTTAATTCCAGAGGACTGTTCTCCAGGTGTTCTTTTTTTTTTTCAAAGATTTGATTTTTAAGTAATCTCTACACCCAACATGAGGCTCGAACCCACAACCCGGAGATCAATAGCCACACGCTCTACTGACTAAGCCCCAGCCAGTGCCCCCCATTCTCTAGGTTTTTCCCAAACTTCACCTTTAACTCAGCTTGATTTCAAGCCTCATCCATTGTCCTTGACACAAAATTGTGTATCTCTTGAGCCTCACCATGAATTTTATTTTTTTTAATTTTTTTAACAAAAATACAAGAGAACAAATCTACACCTTTATTTACTTTTCATTAAATTTAAATCCTTGAGGGGTACAGCATCACATGGATTCTGTGGCCAATGGCTTTAGCAGGAAGATTGCTTCGGAATTTGGCGCGAACCATGCCACTGTTTCCATGAGCATGAGTTACGTTTCCCCAGATTACTCTGGTTTTGTTTGGTTTGGCACCAGGAGTCACTATGTTGTTCTTTGCTTTGTACACATAAGCACATCTCTTGCCTAGATAGAATTCCGTTTCATCTCGAGCATCAACACCTTCGATTTTAAGAAGAGCTGTGTGCTCCCTCTGGTTCCGGAGACCCTGCTTATAGCCAGCAAAAATGGCCTTGGACCACAGCCTTCCAGACATTATTTGGCGTTATAGGAGTCCTGTTGCCAGCAGGCCTCCACAGGCTCCAAGATGGCGGGGAAAAAAGTGCCTCACCATGAGTTTTAAATTGTAACCTTTGATCAAGGCACACCATCTTTGTTCCTCTTCTCCCTTGGGGTGAGCAACATCAGCAATCCAGGGCATTCTGCAAATTCCAGACTCTTGTCCAGAATGGACTGACCAATTATTGCCCAGGA
Organism: Eumetopias jubatus; assembly: GCF_037043125.1. NCBI lineage: Eukaryota > Metazoa > Chordata > Mammalia > Carnivora > Otariidae > Eumetopias > Eumetopias jubatus. Next base: position 40,642,651 of record NW_028274815.1, read on the forward strand.
CTTGCCTCCTAGCTCAGGCATGATTTGGGTACTTTTGAGGTGGGAGAGGGAACCTCAAAATGATGAGCTAAACCCTAATTTCTTTTTTTTTTTTTAAGATTTTATTTTTAAGTAATCTCTTTACCCAGTGTGGGACTGGAACCTACAACCCCAAGGTCAAGAGTCGTGTGCTCTACCAACTAAGCTGGTCAGACCGCCCCTTAAACCCTAATTTCTAATACTGAAAATTCATATCAATTCTCATCATTCATTATAAACTTTCCAACCACTTCTTCCTTCCACCAATCTTATTCCATTCTTTCTCCTGATTGCCATTTGTTATGGCTGGTTACAGAATTTAAAACATCTAAAAGCTGAGTGTTTCCAAATACTTTGTCAAATACTGCCGTAAATTCTACCTGAAATGCCTCATAACAATGTATACAATGTCTACATTATAGCAACAAAATAAGATGTGAAAATCAGGATTTGTTGCATCCTTTAAGAAATCTTAGGAGCACCTGGCCGGCTCAGTTGGTAGAGCATCTGACGCTTGATCTCGGTGTCGGGAGTTCGAGCCCCATGTTGGGTGTAGAGATCACTTAAATAAACAAAAACTTAAAGAAAAACCTTAGGCAGGGCGCGTGGGTGGCTCAGTTGGTTAAGCGACTGCCTTCGGCTCGGGTCACGATCCTGGAGTCCTGGGATCGAGTCCCACGTTGGGCTCCCGGCTCAGTGGGGAGTCTGCTTCTCCCTCTGACCTTCTCCCCTCTCGTGCTGTTTCTCTCTCTCTCTCTCTCTCAAATAAATAAATAAAATCTTTAAAACAAAACAAAACAAAGCAAAACAAAAACCTTAGGCAACCATTGGCTGAAGGCGATTTGAAACAGAGCAGTGTGAAAAGAATGCCTGACACCGGTACCAGTGGACAAGCACCTGTGATAGTGCTTGTGAAAGTCTACACGGTGGGTTTTTGTTTAAGCAGGTAGACATGTTTGGCGCTCTATAACCACAGAATGGTGAACACTTGTACAAAAACACTACACAGAATTAAAAGACTCATTGGGGTGCCTGAGTGGCTCAGTCAATTGAGCGTCCGACTCTTGATTTTGGCTCAGGTCATCGTCCCAGGGTCCTGGGATTGAGCCCCGCGTCGGGCTCCCTGCTCAGCGGGGAGTCTGCTTGTCTCCCTCTCCCTCTGCCCCTTCTCCTGCTGTCTCTCAAGTAAATAAATCTTTAAAAAATAAATAAAAGACCCATTGAAATGTGCTAAAAGTGTTATTAAAACATATACTCCACCTTCCTTCCCAGACACCCTACTTCATAGTCTCAACCCCCAGAGCCCCAGGTTAAAGTAAAAGCTCTTGTTCAGGCTAGATGCCAAAATTTTGTAATTTCCACCACTTTTTAAAAATATTTTATTCTGTTTCCTAAAGATTTTATTTATTAGAGAGAGAGCACGCGAGAGAAAGAGAGAGAGAGAGAGAGAGAGTGAGCAGGGGGTGGAGAAGGGGGGAGGGAGAAGGAGGGGATAGAATCTCAAGCAGACTCCGGTCTAAGCCCGGAGCCTGACGCAGGGCTCGATCCCATGACCCTGAGATCATGACCTGAGCCAAAACCAAAGTTGGTTGCTCAACTGACTGAGCCATCCAGGCGCCCCTAAAGATTTTATTTTTAACTAATCTCTATACCGAATGTGGGGCTCAAACTCACAACCTGGAGATCAAAAGTCGCATATCCTACCAACTGAGCCAGCCAGGTGCCCCTCTGCCATCACTTTTTTTTTTTAAAGATTTATTTATTTGAGAGAGAGAGAAAGAGAGCACGAGTGCAGGAGAGGAGCAGAGGGAAAGGGAGAGAGAAGCAGACTCTCCCTGAGCGGGGAGCCTGACGTGGGTCTCCATCCCATGACCTTGAGATCCAGACCTGAGCTGAGACCAAGAGTCAGAGGCTCAACTGCCTGAGCCACCCAGACACCCCTCCACTATCACTTCTAACGCTTTTATTACCTGGAAGCAGCTGGGTGTTCAACAATGGAAAGCCAACAACAACCAAGAAGCCAACAGGGACCCTGAAGAGGAAAAAAAGATTGTAAGGAGCAAAGCCTTGTACCCTCTCTGGTCCTGGGTGGGACTCTATCCAGGCAGATGAAGACATTCTGAGGGTTCTTCCCAGTTCCCTCTTTCTAGTCTCACTTGTCCTGTGAAATTTTAAGTACTAATTCAAAGTCCTTTCTGGACTGAGGACCAAGGCCACACCTCCACCTCTCAGGCTCGGCATGATCTTCCTGGTCATCCCAAATGACATCAGCAATGGGTCTTAGGGTAACCCAGTGGGTCCTGAAAATTCTGTAGGCAAACGTAGCTAAAACGTCAGGTGTCACTGGAGGCATTAACGAAACACACATACACAGACAGAAGACAGAAGGAAACAGGAGAGGAAGCAGGGAGAGACAAGAGGAGAAATGATACTCACGGGCTGTTTAAAACTACACACATTCCTTGTGGAACAGCTAAGACCCTGGTACCACAGACGTCTGAGTCTGCTGTTGGGCACTGCTTATACGTTACATTAAGCTGATACAATTTAGCCATTGAAGTCCAGCTTTGTTATCCACATGAATGAAATGGAAAGTGAAGTGTATAGCACAAAGTTTATTCATATATGTACCCAAGAATGTATTCAAATGCTAAAACACAGAAAAGCCGGGTGGCCAAGTGATGATGTTATAAAAGATAATCCATATAAGGGTTCAGTGTAGTCTGGGAGCCTGTTTTAATGTCTGTAATTTATTCTAAAATACTACTGTATACTCAGTGTGATATTTTCCAAGGTAGCTTTAATTCTAAAAGTCAGCTAACAAGGTGGCTGCCGTCCAACTGGGCCATACTCCAGTGGCAGCTCCAACATGCTCTTTTGCAATTCAACAGACTTTAATTAGCATACTGCATATCCCAAAATGGTTTATTATTTTTTTTGAAGATTTTATTTTTAAGTAATCCCTATGCCCAACTTGGGGCTCGAACTCATAACCCCCAAGATCAGGGGTCACATGCTCTACTGATTGAACCAGCCAAGTGCCTCCCCAAAATGGGTTTTTGTTGGTGAAGCTAGTGGCTTGTTAATTGTCATGAGAGGCTGTCATAGGCAAAAATAAAGGCATTTGAGACTGTCAGAATAGTTGACGTGACTAGGGTGTAAGAATCCACGGAGTCTTCAGTCCCTAGAGATAGTGGTTGAGGCCTGCTTCCCAGTGACCTGGTCCACTTGGTGATTTAGGAGGATTACAAAATCTTACCCTAGGAATATGGTGGCTTCCACCTCAAGTAAACCTTTTATACAGGGTGTGGTCAGAACATCTGAAAGGAGAGCTGGGAATTCATCCAACTTACAGAAGAGGACGGCCCGTCTGCTTTTGTGCCGGCTCTGCTATTAAATGCGGGCTGATGTTTTCTGTGTACTGCAGAATTCTAAACATGCCCAAATCCGGCAGCAAGATTTAAAGGAGTAGCTCACACAGGAGATCAGTCGGACACCTGATCTACCAAATGCACCAGGCTTGGTGACCCTGAGACGCTCCCAGTTGGGAGAAGGAGAAGGGCTCTTTCAGGAAATTGTTTCTGAAAAATTCTCTTGTGGGGAAATGTCTGTAAAAATCGCACGTTGTAAACGATGCTTTGGCTTAGCCCAAAGCTCTGTACCTCCGGAGAGCTCAAAAACTAGCAACGAGAGGACAGCGGTGATGGCGGCCTTTGGAGACAAAGTAGCCCCAGACCACAGGCCACATCCAACTGTCTACATAGCAAACAAAGTGAAGACCAGGTCCCTGGTGCTTTGTAAAGGATTAACAAAGACCTCTTAGCCTAGAAGAGAAAAACTGTCGGGCTAGGCCTGAGGAGGGCAGCCCTTAGAGGGGTCTGTGCACACGGCCCACGGGGTTTTCAGATTCCATACGCGCACTCCTCAGTCTGTGCACCAGCCGTAGGCCACGGAGCCAGTTCGGGGACATGAAGTCATACTTAAGGGTTTCTTTTTGATTGATCTCTTACCAGTCGCTGTACAGTTCAGCTGACTTTGTAAACCCTGCGGGCTTGCAGGGAGCATCCTACTTTGTAAGTTGAGCAACCTGACTAGGGCGCAACCCACCCGATCACAAGGGCCCCAAATGCCATGCGGATTTTAGAGTCTGGGCCTGCTTCGCTGAGAGATGAAACATCTTTCAAATTTGAATGTTAACCACGGTGAGGGAGTGGCAGCACACGTCCATACCCGAGATGTGCTGTGGGGCTCCTTACATAAGGAGCCTCCCCGAGCTCATCTGTTTACTTGTAGGACACTTATTTAAACAGAGACAGGCCGAAAAATAGAAGAACCAGGAGGTAAGGAGTACTAACTCGAAACAAAGACCAAGCATGGCTGAAATGCTTCAGCATGGTTGAAGCTGATGGGCACAAGAAATTAGGTTTTTACACGATTCTGAAAAAACAAAGTCACTTAACAGGACTTTGGAATACCGGGATGGGATGATTCGGATAAGGCCATGTTTAAAGCCACAGAATTTCCTAACCTTGTCACAAAAGACCCGAAAGTCTGCAAACTGCTGCTGGTCCTGCATCGCAAGCCTGACGCCTTCACACTCCAAGCTGGAGACGGGCCTCAGTTCCCGCGTTGGAGGGAGACCTGCAGTGGGTTCCCATGTCCAGCGGAGCTTTATAAAGAGCACAGGAAAGCACGACCTCTGTGCCACAGCACTGACATCGACATCAGCATGTAATTCTGGGGAATGTTTGTACCTGGTGTTTTACTTATTACTGCACATGGAATAAAGTCTGCATGGGCCTCCAAAACTGTGCAAGCTCATCATTTAAAAAAACAAGGTATTTTATGTAAACATCACTGTAGGCTTTCCTCTACAAAACGGATGCATTTGTTGAAGAGCTCTCAGTGCCTACTCCTCTGTTAC